>NC_135317.1:107706189-107821189 GCF_048772815.1 Callospermophilus lateralis
GCACAGGGAAACATGGATGCACGGTCTCTTTTCTCATTTCCCCAACAGCTCTGGGAAGTCAGTATGAAGACTCCTGTTTTACTGATGAGAAAATGAGGCTTAGAAAATCTGCGGAGATGGGAGGAGGTGGGGCGGAGGTGGCAGCCAGGCTTGGCCACCAGACCTTTTCGTGATGCTGCGGGGTGGAGATGCATGGACCAGGCACAGGCGCTGGCCTCCCGGCCCTGGAGGACAGCGGAGGTCCTTGGCCACCATTGCTGTTGTGGCAGCTGTACCCGAGGCCATCAGGACAGGAGGGCTGGGCATTCTGGCAGAGGTCCCATGCCGGGCACGGTGACGTCCACGTCATTACCTTTGCATGGCTTTCCTGCTTTCTTTCCAGTCTGGGTGACCGTCAATGCCATCTCTGTGGAAACCCCGCAGGAAATTCTTCGGGCTGCCAGGGGAAAGAGTGCCACCCTTCCGTGCACCTACCACACTTCTGTCCCGGACAGAGATGGACTTATTCAGTGGGACAAGCTTCTAAGGACTCATTCGGTAAGGCTCCATGAAAGGCCAGGGCATCACGGGGATGGGTGTCACCTGACCGTGACCCCTGGGAAGGCCAGCAATACAAGGTCTTCTGATTCCATCAGCAGAATCAACTGCACCTGCGGGGTGGGCCGGGCAGGAGCAGGAGTGTCAGGTGAAGGACCGCTGGAGTACATCATCTTCATTTTCGAAGTCACCTGTCCCCAGATCTCTCCATTGGCCAGTCTTGAATGACCTGATTGTTCCATTAGAGTCAGTCCTCTCTTTGATTAGCACACTCCTCACTCTAAGGCCGGGTCATTTGATGGGGTCCTCCCTGCCTCCTGGCGCTTCTTTTGGAGAGTTTGCAGGAGTTCTGTTTTATTTTCTACTTCTACGTATAAATAGATGGTGTAAACCCATGGTTCAAAAGTCAGAACTTTATAAAATGGGTCCATTGAAAACCTGCTCCCACCTCACCCCTGTTTTATCTGCGCGGCTCCACACCCTGGTCCCCTGGTCCCCCTGAACAGTGGCACTGTCTGCAGGTGCTCCTCTGCCCCCGTGGCTTGCTTTCACCCCCACAGTCGACCGAGCTCGCCTGTGTTTTCACTATTAGCCTTTGGGACCCAGAGGGCCCCCAGCACCCGGGCGGTTTCACCCTGGCTCTCTCCAAACCCCCCTGGTCCCTTTGAGTGACACCACCAGGCTTGCCATTTCTCCACTCCTTCACTGGGTGGCTTTATCTAGCCTGCCTGTCGGAGAACACCTGCATGTCACTGCCCCCAAACCCTCACCCAGCTGGGCCTGCTCTTCCGGGGCATCCTCGGACACGCCAGGCAGCCCCTGTGGAAACGGAGCCAGCAGTTCTTCTGACAGCACCCCCTTCCTCGTGTTTCCTCTTTGGGAAAGGACACCGACCCTGGAGGGCTGCCACGCCCGGATTCTAAACCCTCTCCAACCTGGGGACCTGCCTCTTCCACGCTCCACCCCGTCACCCGAGTGTACCACCCCGACCTGGTCTGGGGCCAGCGCCTTCCACCTGAGTTGTGGGACTGTTTTCTTGGTGGATCCCCTTTCCCCTTCCAATTCATTCTGTACCCCACTTTAAGGACCAACCTCCTAAAATCTGAGACTCTAGAGCCTTCCAGGTAAGATGCAAACTCTTCGGCCCCACGCAGGCGTCCCCCAGGGCTGGCTTGGCAGGGCTCCAGAGCTCAGGTCCAGAGCCAGGTGCCCAGCTGGAGCCCCAGCTCTGCTGCTTCCTGGGCCACGAGCCTGGGAAGAGGCCTGAGCTCGGGGTGCGCTCTGTCTCACGTGCTGCAGCTGGAATCCTAAGATCCACCGCGTGGGGTGTGAGCTGACACACGCCAACTGCCGGGACGCAGCCAACGCGGGGCAGGCACTGTCCAAGGAGCAGCCGCCTGGCCTCCCCCGCCCCCTCCCTGCCATCCTCCCTCCAGCTCCTTCACACTGATCACCGACTGGTCCCTTTGCCCCAAACGTCCACTGGCTCCTCCCGGCACAGCCAGCCCCCAGCCCTCCGCTGGCTAGTTCTTTGTTATTTTTCAGGATTCCTAGCCTCTCTCTCAGGAGGCCCCCGACCTCCACGCCTAGAAGTGATGCCTGTCTTAGGCAGTCCCAGCGCTGGCCTTAGAGGTTGCCAAGTGTGGCTGCCCGCCAGCCCATCACTCCTGGGGAAGAGCCCCCGAGTTACCCACCCCCGAGTGCCAGGAGCCAAGCAGGAGCCAAGCAGAGGCTCAGCAAGGCCGAGGCTGCCCAGTCAAAACCCTTGCTGCCTTGCCTGAGCTACCTGCTGTGCCTTGACTGCAGCTCTCGGAGGCAGGCACAAGAGGAAATGGGGTCACAGAGAGGTCAAGCACATGCTCAAGGTCACCCGTGCAGTGAGTGGCAGAACTGGGGTTAGAAGACAAGCAGCCTGGCTGGAATGTCCGGGTCCAGCTCCGCCATGTGCTGTTAGGCCAACAATCAGTTATCAGCAAATAAATGACTTCCAAAGCCAGGAGTCAAGAAAACACAGGGAACTGGGCCTGTGCTGCACGCTGTCCTCCCAGCAGCTCAGCGGTGAGGCAGGAGTCCCGAATTCAAAGCCAGCCTCTGCTACTTAGAAAGGCCCTAAGCAACGCAGTGAGACCCTGTCTCTACATAACAAGGGCTGGGGATGTGGCTCAGGGGTTGAGTGCCCCTGGGTTCAATCCTCAATATCAAAAAAATAAAAATAAAGTAAAAGAAAACAGAAAAGAAAGTGAGTTGGGAGCGCTGGGTGGTTGCACGCGGCAGGTGCTCAGTAAGCACTGGCTGTCTGACTGAATGGGAGGAGACAAGGGGCGGGTGATCAGCAAGAGAGGCCCAGGGATCCCAGAAAGCCCGCTGCCCACGTGTGCCCCGGGGGCTGAACTGCCCTGCCCTTTCCCAGGACTCCAGTCCTTCCACTTAAGGTGAGTCCTAAGACCCCCCAGAGGGACAGAGCTGAAGGCACCACCAATGGGCACCTGCGCTGGCTCTGGTCCAAGGGGCCTGCGTCTGTGCCTCTGGGGTCTCGGGGTAGCCAATAAGGGCCACCAAGGACAGGCCCAGGTCAGGGCCTTGGGGGAGAGGACCAAGTGGCATTTCTTATTGTCCTCAGGAAAGAGTGGTCATCTGGACATTTAAGACCCAAAGCTACATCTTCGGCGAGCTTTATGAGAATCGCGTCAACATATCAAGCCATGTTGGACAGTCGGACGCCTCCATCACCATCGACCGGCTGACCATGGATGACAACGGCACCTACGAGTGCTCCGTCTCGCTGCTGTCAGACATGGTGGGCACCTCCAAGTCACGCGTCCGCCTGCTGGTCCTGGGTGAGTGCTGCGTCTCTCTCCTGGGTGGTGGGAAGAGGCTGGGGCCAGTAAAAGCACCTGGTGGTAAGGTACTTGGTGATAAGGCAGGGTATTTGGTGGTAAGGTACTTGGTGATAAAGCAGGGTATTTGGTGGTAAGGTACTTGGTGGTAACGTACCTGTGGTAAGGTAAGCAAGTTGCCCAGTGGTGAGGCAAGGTACTTGGTGGTCAGGGACTTGGTAGGTGGTACGTGGTAGGTTCCCCAGGTAAGACGACAGGCAGCAGTGGCTTGCCAGTCTGTCCCAGGGCAGGGCCCACTGCTCCCCCTTTGAAATGAGGACTGCCTGAGTTCTCCACAAATGGCAGACTGTTCCAGGGGTCGGAGAAGGAGGGTCTGGAGTGGCCCTCCCACCCGGAGCTCTTCTCCCCACACCAACTCCTCCCTTTCCATGACAAACTCATGAAAGAGAAGGAAAAGGGAAGCCCCAAATCCTGTTGTGCCTCAATATGGGACTCTCAGGGCCCCGTGGTGACTGAGGTAGTGCGCCTCTCCCTGTCCTAGTGCAGCTCCCAGAGGAAGACCCCACACCTCCCTCCCACGCCAGCCCGACAGACACCACTGTCAGGCTCCGCTCCCTTTGGGTTTTGTTTGTTTTCTGTGGTGCTGGGGATGGAACCCGGGGCCTCACACACGCTAGGCAAGCGCTCTGCCGCTGAGCCCCAGCCTCAGCCCCTCCGCTACTTTTGAAGACGTTCTGAGACAACATTCTTCCCAGACAAGTGACTTACTGGAATGTAGGGTTTTGGAAGGCCCCAAAGATCATCTACTTCCATATCCTCGGTTTCAAGATGAGACAGAGAGGAAGAAAGCAACTTCTCACAGCGAGTATTGGAAAAACCTCAGTGGGCGCCGTGTAGGCCCACCGTAAGGAACAGCCCCACCCTGGGAGGCAGCGACTCATTAAACCTTTTTCTGTTTAAAAGGTCACTTTTCTGTTTCTTTCCCCTTCACAGCACCTGGCAGTGTTTTATTTCTAATTGCATAAGGGGATGCTTGACTGGAAGCATTTCAGGGAGCCAGACTGCCTAGCCACACAAGCTAGTGCTGCACAGACAACCGCAAAGACCACTCCACCCTCCTCCGTGGGCCGCCTGGGCAAGGCAAGCAGGTCCCCCTGCTCCCTCGGGCTCCTCCCAAAGCAGGACAGTGATATAAAGATCATTCCGCAACTTGATTTTTCTGTATTCTTCATGCACATTTCTCCTGGTCAACCCAGACCCACCCAGTCACGGGGTAAACTCTGCCACCTGGATGTACTATGATTATTCAGCTGTTTCCTATGGTGCATGTCAAGGCGGTTGCCATTTCCCCCACAGGGACAATGCTGTCATCTAACCCCAGTGCAAGCACACACGGAGATCTATGTGTGTTGGGTTCCTTTAAACAGCTCCAGGTCCTTTCACTCCGTGTCAAGAGCCAGGCTGAGGGTGAAGGACACAAGTTCAATCTGAAATCACAGCACTCAGTGAAATCGATGTTTGGCTTTTAGAAAGAAAGAGATCACTTTGTCCCACATGCTACGAACAATTCTTGGAAGTTTTCTTCCGCAGCGCCGCTGTTAGGCGGAGACTGCCGGCTGCGCGTGGCCTGCCGTGGGTCCCTGTGTCTTGGAGCAGGTGCGCAGCGCCCGCGCAGACTCTGGCGCCCCCTGGCGGCTGCAGCGGGGGCGCGGCGTCCCGCTTCCCGGGGATGCTCAAGATGGCCCGGGAGGCAGAACCGGTGCACGTGTTGCTCAGTGGAGGTCGCCCTGCTTCTGGTGGGAGCCCAGTGAGGGCAGGGGCGGCCTGCAGAGGCCAGGGCGCTGTGGAAAGCTCACCTCCTGGGGCTGGCTGCTGCCTTCTTGCCATCATCTCAAATTGGGCTCCTGAGAGAATTCAGGATGTGATTTCCAGGCTTTCCCCATCCCGCCGGTGGTGGAAAGCTCCAGAATCATCATCATCCCCACCCCCTCCTCCTCCTCCTTTAATGCCTCTGGAGATGCAGTTGACCTTGGTTACTCCCCTTCCCCTTTGTCGCGGTTCACAGAGCTACCTGGCCTAGCAGGGCTCTAGGTGCAGCCCCACACTTGGTGGGACTCTGGCCGGCTGGGGCTCCCCTGTGGCCTGAGGGCCGCACCTCCTGGGAACCAGAGGGAAAGGTCGGGCAGCAGAGAGCCCTGTTCTGCACCCTCATGGAGCTCAAGAGAGAAGATGTGGTGCAGCAGGCTGTCCTGGTTCCTTGGAAATGTCGCTTCCTCTTGTCCCCCAGGGACCTCTCATCCCCAAAATGGGCAAGAAGACAGCTGGTTCATGGTCTTCGGGTGGCAGCTTCCCTGGGTCCATGCTGCTGCAATCCTGGGGAACTGGGCCGGCTTATAGGAGGACTGGATTGGATCCCTCTGCCCCTTAGGTTTAGGGACTGTCCTCCTGGGAGCGGCAATGATGTGTTATCCGTGTCCTCCTCACACCTGGCTGGCTCCCTGGCAGCTAGGGATGTTGGACACACCCAGCAACACACCTGTTTTCAGAGAGCTCTGTAGCTGCTGGCCAGGGCAGGAAGGTGTGTCCTGGACAGCTGTTGCCCGTGACTTCTGGGTGGGGATGAGCAGTCAGTGCTCAGTGGCTGTGCACCTGCATGGCAGAAGTGGAGGCATTGTTCAACGGCAAGCCAGCCATCCCAGGGGATGTGTGAATGTGTTCTCCCCCACCCTCAGGCCACTGCCGGAGGCCTCCAGCAAGCTCCGAGCCTTCGCACACAGAGCCTTCTGTCGGCCTGGCCTGGAGTGCCCGCCTCTCCTCTGGCCCACCCACCTCCACTGTCGCCTCCTGTACCCCCACTCTCCTTCACGTCCCAGCCGTGTGTGAGTGGGCCTGGCTGTCTGCCTGGAGGCAGTGACACTGCTTGTCCTTTGCCCCCGGGGTTCCCTGGTGCAGTGTCCAGCACTTTCGGCATGACAGTGCCCAGTAAGGCAGGCCTGCTGACGCACCCTACACTGTGGCCTGTGAAGGCCGCTGGGGGAAAGGCTCCAGGCCCCAGGGAGGCTGTGGGTAGCTGAGGATGTGGGTAGTTGGAGGCCTGTGGGTTTGCAAGCTCTTTGCTGGGGCTTCCCTTTCCTATCCCTGCCCCTGTGTCCCTTTGGTCTCAGTGGACACCTCTGGGGCTGCCCAGATTCCCTTCTGCCATGCCAGGGCAGTGATGTATTTTCTGAGCACAATGCGGGAAGGGGCCAAAGCAAAACCAGAACGTCACTGAGAGGTCAGAGCTGAAGGGCTCTCGAGAGCCTTTGACCGAGGGGTGGCCAACACCAGGTCCAGGCCACTGCCTGTTTCCACAGGTCTAAAGCAGCCGCAGTAATGCAGTCCACAGATGTAAAAGCATCGCCTCTGGCCCTCTGCGGAGAGGTGTGATGTCCCTAATTTTGCAGAGAGGAAGGTGGGGGACCTGAGGGAGTGAGATTTCCCCAACGTGGCGAGGGGTGTGCAGTGGGCGCTGGGTCTGCAGTCAGGAGAACTGGGGGCTATCCCAGCTCACCAGCACCCATGAGAGGTGTCCCCTCTGGGCCTCAGTTCCCCATCTTTATGATGGCCACATTGGACTGCCTTCAAAATCCCGTACTCTGAAGCAGAGAGCACAGGAACCGAGCTGGGTCGCCCCTGCCGGACGCCATGCTGGCCACGTATGTGCTGCCTCTCGGCGGGCGACAGCGGGAGCCCATACTTTGAAGTGAAGTGATCTCCCAGCGTCCCATCTCACCACTGAGCGCAGATTCCTCGGCCTGGGAACGAACAGGTGGTGGTCTGTGCTGGGTGTGTGTTGGGAGGCAGATGGCGGCCCACCCCATCCAACGTGCTCCTTCTCCTTGCCAGTGCCACCCTCCAAGCCGGACTGCAGCATTGAGGGAGAGACGGTGATGGGGAACAACATCCAGCTGACCTGCCAGTCAGCAGAGGGCTCCCCGGCCCCGCAGTACAGCTGGAAGAGCTTCAACACCCAGAACCAGGAGCGGCCACTGGTCCCGCCAGGTGAGGGACAGCGGGGGAGGCGAGGGCGGCCGGGAGGCAGGGCTGACCAGTCAGATGCCCTGGAGGGCTGCTCCTCCACTGGGCGCTTGTGATTCTGGGGCCTTCCATTCAGGCACTGGTATCTCATAAGGCCTACCTGGCAGGTATTTGTGAGAAATGAAAATGATTCACGGGAAGCACTTAGCAGAAGCACTGAGCAGAAGCACTCAACAGAAGCACTCAGCAGAAGCATGTGATAAGTGCTGTCACAGTTTCCTCGTTCCCCATCCTAGTCTTCTCCTGTGAAAGCACAAACTGATGGCCACTCTGCGCAGAGGCACTGGTGGGATTTTAATTATGACCTAAAGTGTACATTTGAGGCCCTGAGTCTAAGCTTGTGGCTCCACCCAAGAGGGGAACGTCCTAGTCCCACCTCCTATCTGTACCCGTCCCAGTCCACCCAGGCTCACCACCCCCCCCTCTGCAAAGTCACCACCGTTTATGGCCCTGCCCCCAGTTTCACCGCCATGGGCCACAAGGAAGGAGGCGGGAGGTTTGGCTACTGTTGCCAGGAGACCAGTTCTGTGCTGGGCAGCTGGTATTTGACCTTTAAGTCCAGAGAGAAGCTAGGAGGGAAAAAGAGTTCTACAAATATCATACTGCCTTCGCCTGGCGCCAGCCCGTGTGGAAAGTCCTGCATGAGCACACCAGCTGCCCGCCGCTCACCCAGTGCTACACCCTCCTGAAGACAGGGATGACAGGGCCTGAAGGGTCTCTCAGGGAGGCCGGCCTCTGCCGTGGGCCTCAGCACCTTCTGGGAGCCTCACAGAGCACCGGGTCCCAGCCCTTCTGCCTCTCCTGGGAGAGACCTCTCTGTGACCAGGAGCCAAAGCTTAGTTCTCAGGTGATCCCTGGGGGGTCTAAGAGCAAGGCAGGAGGCCAGTTCTGTGCTGGGCAGCTGGCGTTTGAGGGAGGGAGCAGCTTTGTCCTGCCTCAGTCAGAATGGGGACCTTGGGGACAGGCAGGGCTGTGAACCGCCCACCACTGCCAGACGCTGAGGAGAGGCTCTCCCACCCCACCTGCCACGGGCCCGGAACCTGTCCCCATCTTCTTCCTCTGCGTGTTGGTCCGAAACCTCTTCTGACTTTTAAAACACTGCGGCCCACCATGTTGGCATGGCCCCTCCGACCTCCAGCATCCGCAGACAGAATGTCCGACATCAGAGATCGGCCCTTCTGACTTGGCGTTCAGTGGAAACAAACTAGCAGAGAAAGGAACAGGGATCTGCAGCCAGGAAGCCAGGATTTCTCCTCTTGTAGCTGCGAGTCTCTTGCAGCCTCTCTGCCCTTGCTATCCTTATCCGAGAAACAACAAAACCAGGAGGAGCCTAGTCACCTTCCTGGGAGGCTGTGGGCAGGGCTGGAGCAGCTCACCCAGGGGAGACCTCTGAGCACACTTTGTAGCCCATGCCGGTCAGCTGAGTTCCACATACTGGAAGGAAGAGGATTCGAATATCAGGGAAGGAGGCTGGAATACTTTAGGGAAGGAGGTGGTAGAGGGCAGGGGTGGGTCAGGAGGATCCTGAGCCCCCAGGGTGAGCGGTGGCAGCCAGAGCCCATGGACAAGCCATAATGGCAGGGGATGGGCAGAAAAGTCAGGCCTTGATAGCCCGACATTCATGTCTGGGGGGGACCAGGGCTTCTGGGAGGGGAACTTCTCACAGCAGCAACCAAGTGAAGGTGGGAGGCTGCCGCAGTCTCTGGCTGGGCACAAATCACGAGTCTCCACACAGCTTGTAGATTCAAACAGCAATTCTTTATTCCCGAACTCACACCGGCCGTCTACAAACACGCTCTGGGGGAATCCACGTTCTCTGCCCAAATCCACTCTCTCCCAAATCCACTACTCTGCCAAAATCCACTTCTGCTGGGCTTCTGTCTCCCAAAATATACTGTCTGACCCTAAGAACTCAAGAGGAACTCAGCAGCAGGATATGCCCTATTCTAAAGGGGGAACACCCTAATCTCCTATTATGCTAAACCGCCCTGGTCCTTGAGCAAGGTCACCTTTCAGAAGTCCTTCCACTAGACAGCATGGGAGTAAGCTGGCAAGGAGATTGTCATACCTACTTGGCTGATGGCTCCCAGCAGGAGGCAATGGCTGTCCCCTTGGTGTACCCCTTAGCCACAAGGTGTCACCACTGCAGCAGAAACGGCAGTTTCCCTGGATGTCAGAACTGATCAGTCCCTTTACAAGGCAGCTTTGGAGCCCCAGCTCCTTCACAAAGGCAGACCCACAGAGCAGCTGTGCCCCACGCTGCCCCATCCGCCAGGTACCGTCTGCAGGGCGCTGTATGCGCCTGGCCTTAGACGGAGTGTCACCTTGTAAAGCTTCAGGTCTAAGCTTACCCAGGGTCTGCAAGCACTTCCCACAGTGTGTTCCTCCCCACAGCCTGTTCCCCTCTTAACAAGATCCAGTGCACTGAGGAAATGGGACCACTGGGCCATAAACCCTTATCAGAGATTCCCAGGGCTGGCTAGCACCTGGGGACACGGAGAGCTGTGCCTTAGGGAGCGCATGAACGCCTGCCCAGAGACACCTGAGCTCGCTTTGCTCATGGACCCCCTTGCCAGGACCAGAAGTGTTATTCTGGAACATGCAGGTGGGATTCCAGGGCAGAAAGGGCAGCATCTGAGAGAATCCAGGGGTCAGTGCCCCGGTGTGCAGGGAGGAATTAGAAGAAAGTACCGCATTTGTGAAAAGATTGAAGGAGAGCAGCCCTAGGCCATGTGGTGAGGTATGGGGTCTGGTGGCGTCCACTCCTAGGCTTCCTCCGACCCTTCAGAACAGACGAACCTCTCGCTCTTGGCTCCAGCAGCACCATTGGGATTTTGTTCTGTGTTTTCTCCTCTGTGGACTGAACAGGCCAAAGGACAAGGGCCCTTTTTGGTGGTCTTAGCTGTGGTCAGCTTGTAGACTCCAGGTTAGACCAACCGGGGGGACATCTTGGGTCCCATGCACATCCTCATAATGGGCATGTGCTGCTTTCACTGTGTGGCCCTTGAAGGACAGTTGTGGTGTTCTCAGGGAGCTCGAGACCTGACCAGGACTTCTGTGTCCAGGACCTGGAGATGGGCGCCCTTGTTCCACCCACCGCACAAGACGG
The DNA here is from genome assembly GCF_048772815.1 of Callospermophilus lateralis. Classification (NCBI taxonomy): domain Eukaryota; kingdom Metazoa; phylum Chordata; class Mammalia; order Rodentia; family Sciuridae; genus Callospermophilus; species Callospermophilus lateralis. The sequence goes on from NC_135317.1 coordinate 107,716,750, forward strand.
TTGGAGGGTTCTGTGCACTGCGTGGCCCAGACAGGAAAGGCTGCTGGGGAGGGGCCAGAGCTGCCCAGCTTCCCCCTGGGGAAGGGGCAGGAGATTAAGCCACGTGGTGGACAGGCCAGGCCTATCACCTGTCACCAAGGAGAGGAGCTGGACTTGTTGCTGAAGGTTAGGGGCAGCTCTGGAACAGCCAGGGCAGGACGAGGGCCCAGGAGGGCATGTGACCACCCGGTGGCAGCAGGTGTGGAGGCTGGCTCTGCAGTCCACAAGGAGGCCAGGTCTCCACTCCTCCCTGAGGCTGCCGCCGCTCCCTCACTCAGGGTGGGGTCTTCACTCCACTTCCCAGCTGAGGCTCAGAGAGGCTGGCTCCCTGGAGCCATGGGGGTAAGAGAGCCTAGCCAGAGCCTGCCTCCTCCCCAGCCAACACCACAGGCCCACACCCCACTCCCACACCCCCACACCCACACCCCACTCCCACACCCCCATACCTCACACCCACACCCCCACACCCATACCCCCATACCTCACACCCACACCCCCATACCCACACCCCCACACCCCCACACCCCCACACACCCATACCCACACCCCCATACCCCACACCCACACCCCCACACCCCTACACATCCCCACACCACACACCCCCACACCCCCATACCCCACACCCCCACACCCCCACACCCCACACCCCTACACATCCCCACACTGCACACCCCCACACACCCCCATACCCCACACCCCCACACCCCACACCCATACCCCACACCCACAAACCCCTACACACCCCCATACCCCACACCCCCACACCCCCACACCCACAACCCCACACCCCCACACATCCCCACACTGCACACCCCCACACACCCCCATACCCCACACCCCCACACCCCACACCCCACACCCATACCCCCACACCCTCACCTCACACCTCTACACACCCCCACACCCTCACCTCACCCCCATACCCCCACACCCCCACACCCCCACACCCACAACCCCACACCCCCACACATCCCCACACTGCACACCCCCACACACCCCCATACCCCACACCCCCACACCCCACACCCCACACCCATACCCCCACACCCTCACCTCACACCTCTACACACCCCCACACCCTCACTTCACCCCCATACCCCCACACCCCCACACCCCCATACCCCACACCCCCACACCCCCATACCCCACCCGCATACCCCCACACCCACATCCCCACACCCCCATACCCCACACCCCCACACCCCTACACATCCCCACACCACACACCCCACACCCCCATACCCCCACACCCACACACCCACACACCCACACCCCACACCCCTACACACCCAGACCCCACACCCCTACACATCCCCACACTGCACACCCCCACACACCCCCATACCCCACACCCCCACACCCCACACCCATACCCCACACCCCCATACCCCCACACCCACACACCCACACACCCACACCCCACACCCCCACACACCCACACCCCACACCCCTACACATCCCCACACTGCACACCCCCACACACCCCCATACCCCACACCCCCACACCCCACACCCATGCCCCACACCCACAAACCCCTACACACCCCCATACCCCACACCCCCACACCCCCACACCCACAACCCCACACCCCCACACCCCCACACATCCCCACACTGCACACCCCCATACCCACACCCCCACACCCCCATACCCCACACCCCCACACCCCCATACCCCACACCCCACACCCCCATACCCCACCCGCATACCCCCACACCCACATCCCCACACCCCCATACCCCACACCCCCACACCCCTACACATCCCCACACCACACACCCCACACCCCCATACCCCCACACCCACACCCCACACCCCCACACACCCACACCCCACACCCCTACACACCCACACCCCACACCCCTACACATCCCCACACTGCACACCCCCACACACCCCCATACCCCACACCCCCACACCCCACACCCATACCCCACACCCCCATACCCCCACACCCACACCCCACACCCCCACACACCCACACCCCACACCCCTACACATCCCCACACTGCACACCCCCACACACCCCCATACCCCACACCCCCACACCCCACACCCATACCCCACACCCACAAACCCCTACACACCCCCATACCCCACACCCCCACACCCCCACACCCACAACCCCACACCCCCACACATCCCCACACTGCACACCCCCACACACCCCCATACCCCACACCCCCACACCCCACACCCCACACCCATACCCCCACACCCTCACCTCACACCTCTACACACCCCCACACCCTCACCTCACCCCCATACCCCCACACCCCCACACCCCTACACACCCACACACCGCACACCGCACACTGCACACCCCCACACCCACACCCCCACCCCACACACCCACCTCACATGCCCACACACCCATACCCACACCCACACACACCCACCCCACGCACCCACCCCATACCCACACCCCACATGCCCCACACCCCCACACCCCCACACCCCCACACCCCCACACCCACACCCCACCCCACCCAGCGCAGGCGCACACCCTGGGGGCAGACACCTGTGCTCAGCCTGGCCTTCCGAGCTAGGTCTCGGGTGCTGAGGAACCTTCCAGTTGTGAAGCACCCTCCGAGCCCCACTCCTGTGCTTCCCTGGAGCCCTCAGGCCACACCAGGCCACGTTCACCAGCAGCACCTCATGTCCCGCCCATGAGCTGCGGGGCAGGTGTGGCCAGCTCTGACCATGGTGGGGAAACAGGCCCAAGGGAGCCGCGGGACTGCCGAGGACGCAGGGCTAACAAGCCGCGAGCCACTGAGCCACCATGGGCTTGGGCTCCAGCCACGGAGGTGGAGATTCCCCTGCCCAGAGCAAGCGGCTGCTGTGGCTCCGTCCGCGGGCCCTGCCTGCCCCTGCCTCACCCTCTGCTGTCCCCTAGTCTCAGGCCAGACCGTCTTTCTGAAGAACATCTCCACAGACATGTCGGGCTACTACATCTGCACCTCCAGCAACGACGTGGGGACGGCCTTCTGCAACATCACCGTGGCTGTCAGACCCCGTGAGAGCCGTGGGGCGGGTGGCTGGCCGTGGTCCCAACTCAGCTGAGCCCCCGGGAAATGAACTGGGACTCCCTTAGGGCAACTCGCTGGCAGGGCAGCATGGGGACCTGGGCAAGATGCCTCCTGTCCCAGGCCTGCCCTCACCTGGGGGTCAGTCTAGTTCCACTGGATCTTTGGAAGCGGAGCCTGAGACTTCAGCACCTGGCCTTCTGGAGAGTCCCAGGCCTCTGCCCCCAGGGTCACTCAGTGATCATGGGGCTGTACCCAGAGACAGCTGCCATGGCCCGGGCCCATCTTTTTAGGGTGGGACACTCTTTAGCTAGACACCAGGTCTAGCTCTAGCAGGAGCTAGGAGCTGGCAGGACTAACACCTGAGGTCTCAGAGCTTGGGTGACCCAGGGTGTTGAGGTACAGAACCAGGGACCAATCTGCCCCTTCTCTAACCTGAGGAGTGTCCCTGGCCTGACTGGTCACAGTCCTGTAGAGAAAAGACTATATCTTTTGAGGGGTGTGGCCAGAAGCCAACAGTGCCACGGGCCCCGAGGCTGGGAGGGACCTGCCCCAGCCCCCTGCACTGCCCGCTGCCCCCTGGCACAAGCCACGTCGGGGGCTGGGGAGTGAGCTGCTCTACCTGTTGCAGCCTCCATGAACGTGGCCCTGTATGCGGGCATTGCTGGGGGCGTGGTGGCAGCCCTCATCATCATCGGCATCATCATTTACTGCTGCTGCTTCCGGGAAAAGGATGACAAGGAGGTGGACAAGGAGGACACGAGGCCGTGAGTGTTGGGCACAGCCGGGGGGGGCCTGGGCAGCCCACTCCTCACAGACACGTCCACCCCCTCTGGGGAACCTACTACGTTGGCACCCCGATTTTGTAGCTGAGAAAAGAGCAACTCACCCAACAGTCCCAGGGCTGGCTTCTGTGGTCTGTGCTTGGCCGGGGCCAGGCCTGGGCGGGTCCCGGGGCTGCTCCCTAGTGCCTGCAGGTCAGGTCTGTGGCACCTTCCTGCCCACTCCCTGCCTGACCCTCCCATGCAGGTCCCTCTGCAGTGGCGGTGGGGTGGCGGGTGTGAAGGCTGCTCTTCCCACAGTCTGCAGGAGCCCAGCTTCCTGGGGCCCAGGTGAGGGACCTTGCCCTCTGTCATCGCTGCCTGCAGGAACCGGGCGGCTTACCAGGAGCCATCAGAGCAACTGAGAGAGCTTTCCAGAGGGAGAGAAGAGGAAGACGACTCCAGGCACGAAGACCGGAGGAGCTCAGGGCGCGAATCCCCTGACCGTGCCGGACAGTGACGGGCCGCTGCAGCTGGGTGCAGGGAGGGTCGGGGCACAGCCTCCTGCTTCCTGGCCTCCTTCTCTCCAGGCCCAGCTCTGTCCTCCAGCCCAGGCAGTGGCGGGAGCACTTCTTCCCCATGCTTGCTTCTGGGGGCCTGGCTGGCCTGGCTGAAGGAATCCCACCTGTGACCAACCCGCCAACCCACTCCCCTGAAAAATGACCCTTGCCCACTGCCACACCTAGTTCAGGGTCTGCCCCCAGACCTGGACCAGGCCACAGCCTCCAGCCGCTGAAGCTGGCGGGAGCTCCCGCAGGTGTGCACTGCATGTGGGCAGCCCTGCTCAGAACTGCCCGAGGACGCCATGCCAGCCCTGCAAGGGAGCCCAGCACCCAGAGGAGCACCCCACAGAGGGTTGCGCTTAGTGCATTTTTGCTGAAAGAGTGAAAGAATAAATGAGTACTCGAAGGACTCCATTGTTCACCTCACTCCTGGGCACACGCCAGCTGGCCTTCAGCTTCCAGCTGCCCCAACCTCAGCTGGCCTGGAGTAGGAACCCCTGGGGCGCCCAGCCCTCTCAGCTCCTGCTTCCCTGGAGTCCCTGCAGCGTGACAGGGAGCCTGCTTTGGAAGGGCGGGCCTCCTTTGTGGGTCCTCTCTGATAGGACGGTGTGCCCCACTTGTCAGTAAGTTAACTGAGTTGGTCTAAAATGAACGCCCACGAGCTCACGGATGGTACAGGGCCCCCGTCCCCGTGGCTCCTCCCTTGGCGGCTCCCAGAAGGAGTGGCGAGCCCACTTCTGCCTCCCAGCCCACATGGTGCGCCTGGTGGAGGCTTGCCAACGCCTCAGCCCCGTCCCCCAGCCCACGGCCTGCCTGCTGCCTGGGGCCACCCCATGGCTGTTCTCATCCAAGTGCAGTTTACTGTTAAGCAAATATCGATGTCTTGTCCGGATGACCCAAGTGAGGAAGAGAACCAGGAAATCGGACCCATCACGTCAGCACGACAGCAGGTGTTTTGTAGGCCTGTCCTCTTGGTCCCCAGGACACCCTTAGGTAGGAGCGAGGCTCTAGTGGAGGAAGTGACCCATTACCTGAGGGAGAGACCCACAGGACGTGGGGGGGCAGATAGCAGCCCGAGGCAGTCTGGGTTCTTCAAAGAGGAGGCGACCTGCAGGCTGCACCTTGATGCAGTGGAGGTGAACTTATCTCAGTCTAGAAACTCAGTGGAATTTAGGTTGCTGTAGGTTCTCACTGTCAAAATTACCCACAATACGGTCTCCTTAGGCTGACTGGCACCCGTTCCCACTTCACGGTTTTCATGGACAGTTCAGAGACTCAGGGTGCTGCTGAAGGGTCAAAAGCCACCCAACTGGCCCTTGTTTGGCACTTGAGTCAGTTTTCACACAATCCTCCCTTGCAGTTTCAAATATTAAGGCACATGACAATGTTGGCTGTGCACGTCACCCAAGGACAGCCCTAGGCTGCTTAGAGATGTCCCCACAGGTCATATGTAGCTGTTGGCTTGCTGCTCACATCCGTCCAGCAGATGATTCTTTTTGTCCACCTGACCCAGGTCCATCTCACCTGGGGCCACCGTGCCCACAGTGGCTGACTGGTCATGGAATCAGAATAGGACAGGTTGGTTACCTTCAAGGAAACCTTGTCCTCTAAGCTAGTGTAACCAGACATCTTACCACGTGCAGAAATTCTGGAATATTCTCTGGCCTTAGCCCCATCTCTGGGTATTCTGACTTGTTTCGATTTGGGTGAGGCTAGGGATGGAGCCCTGTGCATGCCAGGCAAGCACACACCCTGGATACTCCAGGTGGGGCCCTGGCATCTGCAGAAGTGGTTCTGTTGGGAAGTGTGGCCTGTGGGAGCAGCTCCTTGGCACCTTTGGCTGCTGAGTTTGCGCAGAGCTCTCCTGTTCTCAGGTGCGTTTCCAGAAAGACCTGGCCCTGGTTTCTGCTTAGTTCTTCTGTGCCTCCTCAGTCAACCACGCCAACGCTGCTCCTCTCTTCTTTCCCATCCTACTCCAAAATTCCCCCAGCTCCAGGGAAGTCAGGAGGTCTGGAAATTGCTCTTTTTTCTTAAGAGGGCCCTAAAATCTCTGCTGTGGTCTAGGATGTATTGATTTAAAGCTTCTCTCCACGAGGGCAAGCTCGTATCCCTGGTTCTGTGGTGTTGGGTGGATTCTGTCTTAATGAACCAAACTGCCACACAACATGGACTGAATGTGTGTGAGGCCCAATCCACAGCAGTTTCCCTCTCGCCCACCAGCAGGTTTTGAGCCAGACCCAGGTTCCCAGTTTTCTGCCTGTCTCTGTGGTGGCCTCGCATGCCCCAGGGCTGGGCACCTTCTGCCAGTGGCCAACAGAGCAGGTGTGCCAGGCAAGAGGCAGAGCAGCTTCCTTAAACTGCCCCAGAGGTGACCATGTCCGTTCTGCTCGGGCAAGCACTAGTCATAGCGCTGCCCACCATGCAGGGCAAGCAGGGAAATGCAGGCTCCAAGCCTTGTTAGACTGTTCAGGAGGAAAAGCCATTGGCTGCCGGTTCTGCCACAGCCACATCATTCTAGCTCCTCCCCCTCCCATATCAGAGAGGAGGACCAGGGCTCCAGAAGGACCTCATCAGGTAGCCTTGCCAGCAGGTGTGGAGTGGGTAGGAGGCTCTACTGCCCAAACCCCAGCTCCCTGCACTGCCCACTCCTCCTCCCAGCCCTGAGCCTGTGGGAGGATCGGGGAAGGAGTGTGAGAGTGGAGGCCCAGTCAGGGCTTTTGGTCTGAATCCGAACATGGCACTGTGAGCCACTACAGTAGACATTCCAGGATGACACCACGTGCATTTCTGAAAAACTCTGCATTCTTCAAAGTCACACTCTAAAAACAACAGGAATTACAGGAGAATTGGGCTTAGAGGAGCTACATCAAAGCAGGGAAGTCATGGGCCTGAAGAAATGAGTGGGTCTGTCCCCAGATCTCGCTGAGACCCTGATGATCCTTGTGGAAACACAGTGGTGCTGATGGACACCAGGAGCACCAGGCTTGCCGTCCGTGGACCTCAGCGCTGGCCTCACTGCTGAAGACCGGCTCATGCGCAGGTGAAAGTGACCCAGACAGCTCCTCTGACTTCAAGGGAGGGACCTTCTGGAATGCTGGCTTTCTTCACAAGACTTCTAGCCATGTGCCTGTCTTTGACCTTGAGCTTTCTTGCTAGTGTGTGGATAGATCCTGCCCTTGCCAGGTGGGAAAGGCCGGGCACATTGCAGGGAGGAGTGTACCAGGGGTCCATCTGTTCTTTTTTTTTTTTTTTTTTTTTTTAAAGAGAGAGGGAGAGAGAGAGAATTTTAATATTTATTTTTTAGTTATCGGCGGACACAACATCAACATCTTTGTCTGTATGTGGTGCTGAGGATTGAACCCGGGCAGCGCGCATGCCAGGCGAGCGCGCTACCGCTTGAGCCACATCCCCAGCCCCGGGGTCCATCGTTTAAAAGGTGGTCCTAAGTGTAGTCTTTTTCTTTTGTAACACAGAGGAAAGGCCTTTGTTTTGGTCAGCTCAAGCCAGGCCAAGCTGCATGACCACATGCACTCTCAGTGGCTCAGGGTAGCACGGTCACTTCTTGCTTAGGTAACACAGCGGATTGGCTCAGCTCTGTTCTGGGTCTTCCTCATTCTGTGGCCCAAGCTGAAGATCACCCTAGCTCCTGCACAGTGCTGGTCTCAGGCCGAGGGAAAAGGAAGATGGCAAGACCACAAGGTGACCCTTGAAGCCTCAGCTGAGCAGGAGCCCCTGTGGCCCGTGCTCTTATTCAGGGCCCAGATGGATCCAGGTGTCAGGGCAGGACTCACCTCCTCCCACAGTGGGAGGCAGGGAGAGGTGGAAGGTCACCCCCTCCTGTGTCTTCAGGGTTTCTTCCCCGCATGGCTGACGGGCTGACCGGCTGACCCTAATGCAACGCCAATAGACTGCTGATTCTCTTCACTTGAAGCCACCTTTCTCAGGAAAGGAAGGCTTTGGTGCAGAGGCCTTCGTCTGTGGCTCAGCCTGTGCCTTTTATTGTAGAAAGGGTGTTCTGAAAACACTCCAGAGCTCCCCCAGGCCTGAGGGGGCCAGGGGAGAGCAGGGGTCAGCCTGGAGGGCTGGAGGCCAGCAGGAGAGGGAGCTACTGCCAAGGCCGCAGCACCCACCTCCGGAGTGGGCAGAGCCCGCAGCCAGTCCTCCCCCCACTCCCCATCAGCCCCACCCGCCCTGGCTGGAGCCAAGAAGAAGTCAGAGGACAGCGAGCTGGGCCACACCAGGCTGCAAAGCAGGGAAGAAAAGAAAGAGCAGAGGAGGGAGAGAGAGCCCCCAGACATCTGCCCTCACGAGCAGCCTGTGCCCTCCATCCCCACCACCCCACCTGTGCGCCTTTAGGAGGGAGAGGAGGGCTCGCCCCCCTTCTACATGCCCTGAAGTGCATTCACTATAGAAGTCACTGATGCACCTAAGTTCCAAAAAGGAAACTCACAGCCTATTCCAGGCACCTAAAGAACAAGAGTGTCTCCAGGTCACTGAGGGCTGGGGAGGCTGCTGGACACGTGCAGGGTGCTGGGGATTGTGTGGGTCCCTCCCCTAGACTTTCCCTTTACATTATTTTTCTTGAAACAACCTTAATCTTCCAAAAACATGTCTAAATACACTACGAAGACTTTCTTACCTGCTTGAGGGCAGGCTGCAGTCACAGGGCTCCACTGCATTTCCCTGCACATGTGCAGCACAGCCACCCAAACCTGGGACCCTCCTGGGCCCCTGCGGCCAGCCCACTGGTCCCTCCAGCCTTTCAGCAATGTCCGTGAGAGCAAAAGGGTCTAGTTTAGACATACTCTGTGCATTTGGTTATTACACGTATTTAATCTTCTTCAGTCTGTGACAATTCCTGTGTCTTTCCTTGATTTTCTGTGACTTTGACACTCTGCTGAGTACGAGCCAGTTATTTTGTGAAATGACTCTCGATTTGAGATGACTGATGTTTTCCCCTGATGAAGCTCTTGCCTCTGACAAGACAATCACAGATGCAAAGCTGCTCTCGTCGCACCCGCCACGAGGCACAGTGTTTGCTGGATTTCCATTTTCCCGTACTGGAGATACTAGCTTTGATCGCTGGATCAAGGTGGTATAGCAAGTCTTCTCCATGCTGAAGCTACCCACTGCAAATCATAAGTATTGGGAGGATCTTAGAGACTATGTGAAGATTTCAGTTCTCATCAGACCTGTAATTTATTCATGGGTCTCCCAAGGCTTTATAGGTTCTTGCACTTCAGTGTTACGCACCAGGTCAGAATCCATTACTATGGCTATTTGATACTCAGTTGTCCCAGACCTGCAGTGGGACCTGCCTTTCCAGCTGGCTTCTTGGACCTTTGCCGGGTCCCCATCGTTCCTCGTACACTCCCTCACTTTCCGCTGTCCCTCTTCTAGGTTAGTTGTGTTCTGTTTTGTCCCATCCTGACACCAGCCATCTCTCCAGGACCACCGGGCTTGTTTAGTGGAAGTGGAACGAAGAGGCCAAGGCCTGTGCGTGAGTGTGAATGAGGAGTGCTCACTGCTGTGAGGGAGCTCTGTGCTCAGGCCCCCTGGCAGTGGAAAGATCTAGCAAACCAGACGCTCGACTTCTTCCTCTGGGTATTTACTTCTCCATCCATCGCTCTGTAGTAAAGAGGATCACTCACACCAGTGCCTGCAATTCCAATCCACCATGCCCCTGGGTCCGTCTGCCTTGACTCAGCCAGTGACCAGCTGGCTCCTGTATCCTTTGGTTATGGGCTTATTCTGTCAGTCTCCCCGATGGCCACATTTCCTGCTCACACTGGCGTTCTGCACCCGGAGGACCTGCTGTAGGTGTTCTCTTACTTCTCTTCTAGGAGCCAGGCGGCTTCTGCTTCCCATGTAGACGGCTGACTTTCCTTGAGCCGAGGTTCAGGTGAGGTGCGAGGGGTTCAGCTTAGGGGTTAGTGCTTTTTTTAACTCTGTGTAGGTCCAACTGTTCCAGCACCATTTGTAGAAAAGCCTTTTCTCCCCCCTTGACTTGCCTTGGTACCTTTACAAAAACAAATCAAAACACCGATTATGTGGCTCTAATTCTGGACTCCATGCTTTTCCATCGAGCTATTTATCTAGTTTTATGCCAATACTACACTGCTTTGATCACCTGGGGTCTACAATAAGTCAGCTGGAGTCCTCTTCATTCTTCTTCAAGGTTGTTTTGACAATTCTAAATCCCTTTGAAAATTAACTTTATGCTTACAAAATAAATGCTTGTAATTTTGATTAGTATTACATTTAATTACAGATCAAGTTGGAGAAATTGGTATCTTAACATCTGAGTCTTCCAATTTGTGAGAACGGTGTATTTATCTTATTACTTAGGTCTCTAATGTCTCTCAGAAGAATTTTGTAGTTTTCAGTAAGGGGATGTGCAGTTATTTTGTTAAATTTAAAATTTGTTAAATTTTGTTAATACTATTATAACTGGAATTAGCTTTTAGACTTTCATCTGTTTTGCTTATTTTGAAGTTCTGTTATTAACTACACACATTTAAAATGATTGCCTTCCTACTGAATCAACCTTTTTGTCAGTAGGAAGACATGGTCTTTTTTATAGTAGCAATGCTCTGTCTCAGAGTTATATTGACTAATATTAATATAACAACTTTGCTATTTTCTTCATGATACCTTTTTTCTTTTCTTTTCTTATTTTTTCTTTTTTGAGGTATCTGTGATTGAACTCAGGGGCGCTCAACCACTGAGCCACATCCCCAGCCCTATTTTATATTTTATTTAGAGAAAGCATCTCACTGAGTTGCTTAGCAGCTTGCTTTTTTGCTGAGGCTGGCTTTGAACCTGTGATCCCTCTGCCTCAGCCTCCCAAGCTGCTGGGATTACAGGCATGCACCACTGAGCCTGGCCATGATGTCTTTTTAAATTATTTTAGATTTGACCTGTGTCATTCTATTTACAATGAATCTTCCTTTTAAAATCCATTCTGATGGTCTCTTCCTTTGAATGGAGGGTTTGTTTCCATGTAATATTATTCATATATCATATATACTACATATTATATAATGTGCTACATATGCCATAAATCATATATACTATATGTCTCACACACACACATATTAAACATATCAACACAATTTATGTTACATATTGTATGGCCCCCAGGTTGTCCCTCTGAAGTGGTGACCCCCTGGCGCATTGACCTACCAACTTCCCTCCGCGCAGTTCTGCTGGTTAAGGGCTAATTCCTCCTGTGAGGAGCTGCCCCTAAGTCAGTAATGACAATCTGGAATCTGCTCTGCAACAGTAGCCAGGTCTTGGTCAATCAGAACGACCGGCGCTGGCCCATCCATCGCAGGCGTCTCCACATTGAAATAAGGCAAAGGCGTCTGTCTTCCTGCTTCTGTTTTCTGTGTGTGTCTTCCTTTTCTCTGGCTATAAATACAGCCTGCACATGTGGTGGGGTGGTACATTCTGAATTGCTGCCAGATTCTAGAATTGCCAGGAAAAGCCAATGAAGATCTGAAAACCTGGATTCCTTATAACTGTCTTTTAACAGGGTTGCTTTAGGGCTGCCACTTCCCCATACTTCCTGGTGCCCCGGTGGGTGGGTGGTATCCTCCTGAGGCAAAAGAGAAGAGACTGAAACATGTGCTCGCACAGGTGCCCAGAGCTGGGTGCTGACCTGTGCATCCCTGCCCTGAAGTCGGGTGGTCAGAGGAGGAGGCTCAGGGACCATACGTATTGGCTCCAGCCCTGGTCCCCCAGGCCAAGCTTCCAAGGTGGCCCCACCCCAATGAGCCCCAGTGCTCAAGGGCCCCCTATGGCTCCTGGTTGCAGTCACGGTCTCCAGGTGTGGCAGGCAGAGTCAGACTCTTTGGTTTTCACTGGCGAGGTCTCAGTGCCTGCGGCCAGTTCCAGAGGTGTGGGCTGCAGCAGCCCCTCCTTCCTCCATAATGGCTGGATGGCACGACTTGGCCAGGGCCACACCAAGAGCAGAGGGCCCCGCTGTGTTTTCCCGGCCCTAGTCCTCCAGGTCAACCAGAGGCGGGGCTGAAGATGCCTCTTTCAGCTCTCCTCTGTGAGTCCTCCCGCTCCCCATGGTCTGGCAGGCCACCTGAGGTTCACCTGGGCTGCATTCCTGGTTGGAGCCATCTTCCCCGGGTTCTTCCTTCTCACGGGGCCCCCAGGCCAACTCCATGCAGAACCTGGCGGGGTGGCCTCTACACAGGCAATGTTTCCAGGAGGCACCCCCTCCTCAGAATGAATGCCACGGGGCCTCCCCTCCCTCTGCTGGCTTGAAGCCCAACAAAGAACATGTGCACCCCAGAAGCCTCGACAGGTTCTGACTTTGGATTCACTGCGAACAGTAAATTCCAAAATAACTATTGAAAGAAACAATACAGGGAAGTGTACAAAGTTACTTCACCCTGTCTCAGGCCACCCCTCAGAGCTGTTCTTGGTTCAGGCCACCTTGGCACTGGAATCACTGTATTCCACAGGATGCTGTCGTTAAAAGCAGTATCAAGTCACTTCTGTGTTTATTGTTAGGACACTGTCGAGGACACTGCTCACCACGTTTGTTGAATCCACCGGAGAATTTTCTCTCAAGTCCTCCTACTAGGAAGGTTATGGCTACTCATGAACAACAAATTTGTTATAGACATACTGTTTTTGCTTAAGGACACCATGAACTCTACATGATTTGTGTTCTCCTCTTTAGAGTGGTTTTGAGGAAGCTCCAGGTCAAACTTGGCAAACCCAGCCCCTGTACAGGATATTCCTAAGTAGAGCTGGTGACAAGTGGTCTATCTTCCAACTTCCTTCCCCTCATTTTTACCTTCACATTGATTTTGCCTTTATTTGGTTTTCATCATTTGTGCATTTGTGGAATCCGCCTTAAGCCTTTAAAAAAAATGGGAGTGAATGGCCTTGAATAAGGAGAGGGGAAACAGGAAACAGGCGGGCAGTCCCTGGGGCATGGAGGGCTGTAGCTGGGGCAGGCTTGGGACCCCAGGTAGCGAGGGGAGGCGATGCCCTCTGAGGGTGGACAGGAAGTGGCCGGGCCTTCTGAGGACACCTTGAGTGTCCTCGCGGAGGAGGAGGGGCTGCCTCCGCAGCTGGAGGAGGGTCCACAGGGCACCAGAAGATGTCCTTTCCTTTCTAGCACTTGAAGCAAACCCACCAGTTTCCACTTTGCCCTTTTTTGTCACAGAACTGGCTGGAGGAATTCTAAAGTGGGAAGACTTAATTGGGCATCGCTTATTCAGCGCGAGAATCTTCCACGACCTTTTTTCCTGAATCAGAGTCAGGTTCCCATGATCAAAGCTTCTCTGCTTGCACATGAAACTCACTCCTCATGTTCCCAGAGGGCTGGACAGACTCTCACTCTGAGCCTTGCCGACATGGGGACCTCCAGGGTTGGGCAGTGCCTCACAGTGCGTGGACCCTGAGTGACGGCAGCACCCACCTGCATGCATCCCCAGAGCAGCAGAGGCGGAGGTGGGTGCCTGCAGGATGGCACCTGGACACACACTGAGGCTGTTCCTCTCCCTCCCCCGCCAGCAATCAGAACCCAAGGAGTTTTCTAATTTCTTTGTGCTGCCCGAATGGGCACGGGCCTCACTGTGCCAGCGGCAATTATCCCTGATTGCTGTGAGAAGAGGAGGTGGCAGCTGTCTGGAGGCAGGAGCTTTGCAAGGTGGGTTTTAAGTCTCTTCTCAGCAGGTATCCAGGAAGAGGCTTCAGACACTCGACCAGCTTTCCAGAAAATCAGACTCAGCAAATCCCAATTAAATGGTTTCCCTGCCTAAATATCTTGCGGTGTGCACAGGCATGCTGGAAGCTGTCAAGGGTGGAAACGGTCTGTTAGAAGTTCACGGAGCCAGCTCAGGAGCATCTCCTGAGAAGCACTGGGCTTTATAAAGCAGAGTCAAAGACACACACCATTTTAATCTTCATGCCACTATCAGCCAGGCATTATTAATCTCGATTTATAGATGAAGAAACCGGGTCTCAGAACATTGATGGCACTTGTCAAACTTGGATCATGAAGCCAATCGATGACAGATAGGACCCAGTCTCAGGCCTAGCTATTTAAGTTCTGAGCTTTATTATTGAACTTTCTCTTTTAGACTGTATGTTTATCAGCTTTTTGTCACTGTAACAAAATACCTGAGAAAATTGTCTTATAGGAGGAAAAGTTTATTTTGGCTCCAAGATTCAGTCCATAGTGGCTTTGGTCCCACTGCTATAGACCTGTGGCAGCACAGGGCATGGAGGAGGAAATCCACTCACCTCACGGCAGCCAGGAAGGAGACAGAGGGAGAGGCAGAGGGAAGGAGAAAGGGGAAGGGGGCTAGGACAGAGACAGTCCCCAAGGGCATGCCTTCAGGGACCTACTCCCTTCAACAGGGTTCCATTCAGCTAAAGCCCCACCTCTGAACCCCAGGGAGGACGCGCCCTCAGCACTCAGACGTGGGGACACCCCAGGTCCCAGCCACAGCAGAGAGATGCAGAGCCCTTAAATAAACAGAGGAGTTCCACACGTCGCTCACCTCACAGCTCCCTTGGTCCCTCGCTCGCTGCTTTTCCCTCCCACGTGCTCCCCTCAGCCTCGTGCTCCACTTCTGGCTTCCACTGTCCCCTCACAACATGAAACACACCTTGCAGTCGCTTTGAACCTGTCCCACGACCAGGAGGGCTCTGGGGCTTGGCCAGGGAACAGGCAGAAACGCGGCCACACCACGTATCGCTCAGCCAGGTAACAAGGGCTGCTCTCTAGATGGACCAGGCCACCAAAGGCAGAGTCGATTGATGTTATTTTTACTCCCCTAGCTCTACAGGCGGAGGCTGTGGAAATAACTCAGGAAGACTGAAAACCAGGGGCCCTGCTGTGTGTGACTTAGCAATGCCAAGCCCTCTGGAGGGTTTTGGTATTTTTTCTTCTTTTGGTTGATTTTTTGCCTCACTGATGAAAGAATATACTGAGACAAGTGAGGCTGAAGGTCTGCTAGCACTAACAGTCACTGTTGCAATAGAAACCAGGTCATTACCACTGCTTTTGACTCGGTGGAGAAAATGCAAACACAGGGAAATCATAGCAAAGAAGAGTATATTCTTTAGGGCTGATCCTTGAATCAGGAGAATAATGTCCTTTCCTTCTCCACCACTCTTTGAGAGAGAACAGTGCTCGGACATGGTGTGTACGCAAACATTATTAGTTGAATTGATTAGTTAATTATGTGAATTGAAATACCCAAGAAATCCAATATTCCTTACCTTAGATTCAAACCTTAATCAACATCTGAAAACATCTGTGCTTTATCCATATGCTAATTACACATCAGCTACACTCTAGGGTCCCACGCCACCTTCCAACTGCATTTTACAGGAGCTGAGGTCTCTTGGACAGAGTATTTTTGCTAGAATTCGAGAGTGTTTACAGAAAGGTAATAATTCAAAATAAAAAGAAAAGCTTCATCAAGGATATGAACAGGCAATGCACAGAAAATAAGTGAAAGTGACTGTTAGCCCTTTGAAAAGGTGCCCAATATCACTTTTTCTTATCGCAAGATGAATGTCAATTGAAACTACACTAAGATACCATTGCTTGCCGGTAAGGTTGGCAAACAACTAAAATGTGGCACGTGCTCTACTGGTGAGGCAACCCTGATGCAGGAGGGCCCTTCGGCACTGCTGGAGGGAGGGGAGAATGGCACAATTCAGACGAAGAGGAACTTGGCCAAACCTTGCAGAAAGAGACCATTTGACAAAGCAGTCACCCTGAAAGTTAGTCTTTTGGGAATCGAGATTCTACAACACTATCCAAAAACATACTAGCAAGAATAGCACAAGACAAGATGCACAGGTACCATTGCAACACTATTGGTGATAAAGACTAGCAGCAGCCGGAACCCATGGGTCAATAGTTAAATAGGCAGAGCTTCCACCACACAGCAAAATACACTGTAGAAACACCAAGGAGGGTCTCTCACTACAGAGATGGCTAGGGGACAGTGTTGAGGGAAGCAAAGTGAAGCAAAGTGAAGAAAAACATGCAAGATGTGCCACCTTTTCTTATATAAAGAAAGAAAAAATAGCTGTCTATGGACTAAGACCTCCGAGACTATGAGCTCCCAAATCAACTTTTTCCTTTAAAATTGTTCTTGTCTGGTCTTTTAGTCACAGCAGTGAGAAATCTGACTAAAACACAGGTCATGAGACCTTCCTGTAGGAAGCGCCCTCCTGGCTACCTGGAGGAAAGAGCATCCTCACCTCCAGGACTATGAGCCAAGAAGAATCCGAGCAGGCCTTCCTAAGTCCCTTGTTGATCACTGGCACCTCATATCCTTTTGCCTTCAATCATATTTTTCCATGACTGTCCATTCCTCATTAAGTCCACTATGAAAATCACTTTAATTTAACTGAGTTCCCATTTTGTTATGAAGGTTCTCAAGTCATGTGGAAGTAATAATTTGTATGCTTTTCTGTTTTTTGTTTTGATTTTTGGTTATAAGATCTTAATCATGAACCCAAGATGAGTAGAAAACATTTTCCTCCTCCACATTAGCATTTCTGCTTTTTGATAGAGGGAATAAATAATACATGGCATGATGAGTACGGTTCTGCTATGGCCTGAGGTTGAAGAAGCTGCATCTGTATACCAAAGACCCTACAGACGTGTGCCTTGGCTAAGTGGAACATCAGAGGTGTGGCGTAGATTGGGAGCCAAAGTTATCTTGGGCTACTTTTGTCCCTTTTAACAGTCACTTCTTATCAACCTCTGTATCTGACACCCTTGTGACTTACAGAAAAAACTCTCAGAATGTATTGCTAAGCTTGAAACACCTCTAGCCTCCACCAACCCCAAAACTGAGACACCTGAACCCTGTGGAGGAGACTGCGCCATCTCGCTGGGGTTCGCCTGCTGGAGGACCTCTCCGGTGTATTTAGTAAGTACCCTGACTCATGGCTTTTTATTCTGTGACTATGAAAGTTCATGTAAGCTCTTTCACAGTGGAACGTCATCCAAACTAACTTGAATCTGTTTCAAGGCCATGGTCACACTGATATTTGGCTCAAAGTAAACTATTTTCTTATTTCCTTTAAAGTTGAGTTATTATTTTACATCAACAATTTCGAAGAAACTGGTCCCATTGGTAGTCTGGGGGAAAAGGAATTGGGTACTCTGGGACAATGGTGTCATGCTAAAGAGTTTCTGTTTGTCCTTTCTAACTTCTGAATTTGAACTACAGAAATACCTATCCTACCCTTCTATAAATATCTTTTGTGCCTATACTGGGGAGACAAAATATACATACACAGCTTTACTACAAGATGGAAAATGTGACATGCTCTGAGGCAGAGGACAATTGTCCTGGGCTGGGCTGGAGAATCATTAGGCAGGAGTGAGAACTTATGTTTTTATGTGTGTCTATTTCTCTATCTTTTTAAGGTACTGAGACTGAACCCAGAACCTCACCACACCAGCAGGTGCTCTGCCACTCAACAGTGTCCTAGTGAAGCCAGACTTTGAGACCAAACTCCATTCTCCTCTTCTCCTGGAGAAGAAGGTGGCATCAGCTCAAAGTGTGGCACCTGGAAGAGCCAGCTTCTTCCTCTGCTATTGAGAGTGTGTTACGGCTCTCAGGGTGGGAGCTCTAGATGGTGAGCCATGCCCACCACTGTTGCCACGGACACCATTGCTCACCGCCAACTTTTCCCTGGGTTCTTGTCTTACAAACCAAACAACAGAATCCAAGGGTGGAAAGAGCAGGATTTATTCAAGTGTGAAGAAGAACAGAATGTATTTCTAAAATGAACAAATAGAAAATAGAGAACTCTCACAAGGACAACAGGTAAGCCTGATAGAGGTTGCCGCCTGAATGTGCTAACACCATTGGTCCAAATTCATGCTCATCAGGGCTTGGGAATGTGCCATGCTACTAGCTAGCCCTACAATCCCATTAGCTCTGCCCCACTTGTTTTATACCCATTTGTTGGGAAGCGAGAGGTTCGTGAAATTGGGGATGTTGCAGGGTGGGGGGGTATGTAGAGCAGGTGTCCACACCAGGCCAGCCTGCCCCTGTGAGGTGACAGGTCTGCACCCTCTGACTCCCAGCTCCTCAGACCCACACTGGGATGGTGGGTTCTGTGGCCCTACAGGGCCACAGCTCCAGGACAAGGACTTGGCTTCATTGTTTAAATATACTTCATTGGCACTAGAAGGAGCTCCTCACCTCTGTGCTCAAGTCGTGTCCAGAGCACTGTGGCCTCTGACATTTTGTTTTGGTTGGGGGGAGGTTAAAAACAGGTCCCAGAAAATGAGAAAAGTTGAAAAAGGGTGTTGACAGCATTTGGTAGAGTCAGGGTCTGAGGTCATTAGTTAGAGGCCTCTTAAGTGCTTGCCAGCCTCCTCTGTGACCTGTCCAACGTTCAGGTAGCTGTGCTGAACACCAGGGTGTGCCAGCAGGACGCAGAAATGCACGCTATTTTTAGCGAGTTCTAGTACAAATGCTAGATTCTCCTTGGAACCTGCTGGCAGATTTGCCTCTCAGTTCCCCAGAAGCCAATTTTATTTAAATTGCCCTCTTGTCTGTCATCTTAAATGGTGAAATGGACATTTTAGATTATTCAAACTGCTGTGGTGGGTGAATAAAATCCAAAGGTGGCAGCCAACGGGGGGCTGCATTGTACATTTCAGGGTGGCTTTTTCTTTATTTTTCCCTTGCAAAAAGTTAAGGACATAAAATTTCACAATTTACTGGACAAGCACACAGGATCCTTCTACCTTTATTTTCTAAAGTGTAATAAAGTCTCAGTATAATTTTGATACAAATAATCTGTCTGGATTCACAATTGCTGTTTTATGTCCCTGCCATGTCACCTCACATTTGACTGTTTTGGAATAATATTCTCTTCAAGTCCTTTATTGTAAGTTTAATGATGGCAAACTTTCGTTAAATCCACAATTTCATGAAATCTATAATTCTGTTTAATCCACATTTAGTTTATCCCCTCTCTTCAAAGATATTATATTGGGTTCAAAAGTTTAGTTTGACAATTATTTTCTCACACAAGTTGTGAAGTCTTTCTCCACATGCTGTGGCTGCCCAGCTGCTGCCGGAAGTCTGCAGTCCGCCTCCAGCTGCTTCCCAGGTCTACCATGTTCTAGTTTTCCCTTCACTTTCTCTAGATTTATTTATCCTGAAGATTCATGATTTTCACTTCTTAAAAATTTAAGTCATTATTCCTGTAAATACTTCTACTCATCCTTTCTCCCTTCGTGCTTCTCTGCAGGGATTCCAATTAGACTTCCTTTTTTCCTAAGACTTTTTTTTTTTTTGCTATATTCTAGGTAATTTCTTTAAAATCACCTTCCAAGGCAGTAATTTTCTTTTCAGATATAAATTTTCATTGAGGGTTTCGTCACTTCAAGAACAATTGTATGTATTTTGTTTCTAGAAGTTCCTTTGTTTCTTCATTCTTGCTTAAGCAGTCGCAGCTTGCTCTTTGTGGACTGTGCGGACACTTCATACCTGAAGTCCCAGCTTCTCACCCACAGCCCCAGTGCGACAGTCCTCTGGTCTGTTTGTGGACACTGCTCTTGGGATCTCCACCTTCTGTCACACTTCCCAGGCTTAACAAGCTTACTGTTTTGATGCTGATCTCCAGGAATCCTAGAGACCAAGTCCTTTAGAGGACTGTTGCCCATTTTTGACAGTGTCCAGAACAGGTCACCAGCCTGGCACCATTTTCAGCCCCTGAGAGGGCAATGACTCAGGCTCCAGCTCCCCTTTCTGTCATACCTCTCCTTCAGACAGAGTCAAGGATTCTAGTTTTATCTAGTTCTGGGGACTGAATTCAGGGGTGTTTTACCACTGAGCTATATACCCAGACCTTTTACATTTGAGACAGGGTTGCCCAGGCTGGCCTACAACTTGTGACCCTCCTGTCAAAGCCTCCAGAGTCACTGGGTGGGGTGGGTACTGGGGATGAACCTAGGGCCTCGTACAGGCTAGGCAAGTGCTCTACCCCGAGTTATCTCCCCAGCCCCAGAATGCCATTTTTAAAATATATTATTTATTTATTTGTTCTAATTAGGTATGTATGACAGCAGAATGCATTCGATTCTCTGTACACAAATGGAGCATAACTTTTCATTTCTCTGGTTGGACACAATGTAGTGTCACACCATATGTGCAGTCATACATGTACCTAGGGTGATGAAGTCCATCTCATTCCACCACCTTTCCTGGCCCCATGCCCCCTTCTCCTTCCCTCCCTCCCCTTTGCCCAGTTGAAGTTCCTCCATTCTTCCTATGCCCAGCCCCCATTATGAATCAGCATCCATTATCAGAGAGAGAACATTGGGCCTTTGGGTTTTGGGGATTGGCCTACTTCGCTTAGCATGCATGATATTCTCCAATTCCATCCATTTACCTGAAAATGCCATGATTTTATTCTCTTTTAATGCTGAGTAATATTAATATTCCATTGTGTATATGTACCACAGTTTCTTTATTCACTAGAATGTTATTTTTAAGTACACTTCAACACTAATAATTTAGACTGGGAACTGAACTGGTTTAAATAGTCAAGGCCCATATAGTAAATATTCAGGTTTCACAGGACATAAAATTGTCATTACTCAATTCTGCTGTTATAGTGTAAAATTAACCATGGATTATACTTAAACAAATGGTGTGGCTATATCTCCATTAAACTGTTGGCAAAAAATGGGGCAGGTCAGCTTTGGCCAGAGGTTCATGGCTTGCCAATCTGTGAGTTCGACAGCATGTTTTACCAATCAACTTACCAAGTAACTTCTTGTATTTCATTCATTTTTCTTCTGAAGAACATCCTCTAGCAATTCTTTGAGAAAAGAGCCTGTAAGTGATAAGCTTTAAATGCTTTTATGGTCGTGTGCTACAAAAATGGCATTTCGGTCAATGATGGACCATGTATATGATGATATCATAGTAGCCTCAGATTAACTAGTGACATAACCAACTTCATGTAAGCACACTCTACGATGTTCACACAGGGACAAAACTGTGTACTGACACTTTCCTTTAAGTGAAAAGACAACCCCAAAATGGCAGAAAATATTCCCACATCATTTTTCTGCCAAGAGTCAGATTCCATACAGAACTCTCAATGGTGAAAGCAGCAGCAACATCTCCACAGCATGATAGAGCAAGTGCTGGTGTGCAAGTGGCACTGAGTTACCCACCAGGTCCAGCCACACTCACAGCAGGTTTCAACAGATAAGAGCCATGTTTTGGAAGATGATGCCATCTAGGATTTTCATAGCTAGAGAATTCAAGGCCTGGTTTCAAAGAACAGACTGACTCTTTTAAGTTAGGAGATAGTGTTGCTGATGACAAGTTGAAGCCAGTGCTCACTGAAAATCCTTGGCCATTAATCCTCCTCTGCCTGTGCCCCATAAATGGGACAACACTGGGATGACAGTACATCTGTTTACAACATGGTTTACTCAACACTTTAAGATCTACTGCTCAGGAGGAAAGAAATTCCTGACAATGCATCTGGTCATGCAAGACCTCTGAGAGGTTCAAGACTAACGCTGTTTTGATGCCTACTAACACCACATCTGCTCTACAGCCCATGGGTCAGAGTAACTTTTACTTTCAAGTCTTAGGAAGTCCCTTTTATAAGGTTAAAGCTGCCACACAAAGTGATTCCTCTGATGAAAAATCTTCTGGGAAGGATTCACTATTCTAGATGACCCTAAAATACCAACACCCAGGAAGTTTGGAAGGAGTTGGTTGCAACCCTTGTGGTTGACTTTCAGTGAGGAAGTAACCTGATGTGGCAAAAACAGCAAAAGAACTAGAATCAGAAGTGGAGCCTGCATATGTGACATAATTCTACAATTTCATGATAAAATTTTAATGGACAGGGGTTGCTTCTTAAGAACAAAGACAGTGTTTCTTGAGATGGAATCTACTCCTGGTGAAGATACCGGGAAACACCAGAGATAACCAAAGACTAAGACTATCAACTTAGAGGACAAGGCAGTGGCAGTGTTTCAGAGAATCAACTCCAGTTATGAAAGGAGTTCTACTGTGTTAGAATCTGAATCTGAAATGTCCCCCAAGAGCTAATGTGTTGATGGCTTTGTCCCACTGCAGCAGTGTTCAGAGGTGGGGTCTCTGGAGGTGACAGTATCACGAAGGCTTTGGCCTCATGAATGAACTGTTTCCATTATAGCTTGATGGCCTGCTGGATGGTGGTACAACCATAAGAGGTGGGCCTAGTTGGAGGTGGTAGATCATTTGGGGCATACCTTTGAATGGAATATCCTGGTTTTGGCCCCCTTTTGCTCTTTGCTTCCTGGCTGCCATAAGATAAGCAGCTGCACTACAGCAATGCTCCCTGCCACAATGTTCTGCCTCACCACAGTCCCCACAGAAAAATAGCCTGAAACCTATGAAACTATGATCCAAAATAACCTTTCCTTCTTTGATCTTCTCAGGTACTTTGTCACAGTGACAGAAAGTGAACACGGTGGGTGGGTAAAGGGGTAACAGCATCCCATGAGAGTTCTTTCATGAAAGGACCAACTGATGTGCCAAATTTTTAAGAAATTGCTATATCCAACTTAACCTTCAGCAGTCATCACACTCATCAATCAGCAGCCTTCAACATCGAGGCAAGACCCTCCACTAGCAAAAGACAGACTCCCTGAAGGCTCAAATGATACTGGCATTTTTAAAAAATATTTATTTTTTTAGTTCTCGGCGGACACAACATCTTTATTTGTGTGTGGTGGTGAGGATCGAACCCGGGCCGCCCGCAAGACAAGCAAGCGCGCTACCGCTTGAGCCCCATCCCCAGCCTGATACTGGCATTTTTAAGTAATCAAGTATTTTTTTTTTTTTAACACCCAAATGCTATCACACATTTAGTCTAGTATAAGCATAAGTTTATATGGACTGGGAAACCAAAGTCCATGTAATTTGCAATATGGCCACATATTTACTTTATGCAGTGATCTAGAACCAAACAAAGAACATCTCTAAAGTTTGCCTGCAGACTTCTAACTTCCTTAAACTTCTGAAGATATTACTGCTTTGTCTTCTTACAACCAGTTTGGCTGACAAGAATCCTGAGGTCAATCTGATTATCAACTGCCTTTTGTAGGCAATTTACTCCCGTCTCTAATAATTTTCAAGGATCTTCTCCTGAAGATCTTCTTTATCCTGAAAAAGATAAAGCTACAGACAGCAGGTCCTTGTTAAGGTTTTTCTCTTTCTTATGCCACTTGAATTTCTCAATCTACTTTGTTCCTCAGTGTGGGCTGTACTGTCGTATGTATTATTTTCAGTTATTTTGGAAGAGGAAAAGTAGACAGTGCTTGTGACTTTTTTCATTTTTGGGGGGTGGGTGGGAAGGTTATTGGGAATTGAACCCAAGGGTGTTCTACCACTGAACTCAATTCTCCAGACCTTTAAAATTTTTTTATTTTGATACAAGTCTCAAAAGGCTGCTCAGGCTGGAGTGGAACTTGTGCTCCTCCTTCTGCAGCCTCCTGAGTGGCTGGGATTACAGGAATGCAGCAGCATCCAGCTTTAGTACTCTACCTTGAAACCTGTTTCTGGGCTTTGTTTTATCAGCACAAAGGCAAACAGTTTGGCTTGATGTACTTTTTCTCTTTCACCTCTCCTGCACAAGCATTCAGGTTTCAATCAGGGAAAAATTCTTAAAATTCTTCAAATGTACTACTTCATTTCAAATACATATTTTAACAAGTGCTATTCTTTAAATTCCCCTCTCCTCACTTCGTCTATTCTGAAACTTTCTCACTCTTGTAATTTTAATCTCTATAAAATTGTTCCAGATTGACCTGGGATTCTGTCCATCACAAATGGGGAATCTTTCTCTGTCCCACTACTCTGACTTCCACATAGCACCTTTCCTGAGCATTCACATACTTTACAACTCACTAAGAATACAACGACGTGGTTTCAATACAATGGCAAGGTTTTAGAACCATCATCGTTATTTAATTCCAAAAAATTACCACCATACTCCAAAGAAACCCTGTATCCAGTCACTCCTCATCATCCCCTGGCAATCATAAATCTATAGTCTTCATGAATTTGTCCTTTCTGGAAAATTCATATGTACACAGAATCATACAGTATGTGGTCATGTGTGTCTGGCTTCTTTCACTTATCATAATGTCTCCAAGGTTCATCCACGTTGTACATGTAGCACTCCATTTTCACAGCTGAATGATGATTCCCTTGTATAAATATACCACATTTTCTTTACCAATTTATCAGTTAATGGGCACTGGGGTCATATCCATTTGGGGGCTATCATGTCCAAGGTTCTGCAGGAAAACACTTTCAGTTCTCCTGGGTATAAACCTAGGAATGGACTTGCTGAATATATGGTTACTGCATGTTTAAATTTTTCTTAAGGAACTGCCAAATTGGTTTCCATAGCAACAGTATCATTTTTACATTCCTATCAGCAATATTTGAGGATTCAAATTTCTCCACATTCTTATTTTCCATTTTTTGATGATACCATCCCAGTAGTATCCTTGTAATTTGTGTTAAGCATATTTTAAATTTTTTTTCATGGTACATAATAATGCATCATAGTGGGATTTACACACGTGCATAACAATTTGGTCAAGTTCACTCCCCAGTTCCTCCTCTCCTTCCTCTTCAGATCCCCTTCCTCTACCCAACTTGTCTCCCTTCTACTTTCATGAGATCCCTTTTTATCCTTTTTTCTCTCTACAAATGAAAGAAAACATGGCTAGGGGGCTGAATTATAATGTTAGACCTTCCTTCCTCTTCCTCAGGAAACCCAATTATTATTATGCTTTTTTAAATTGATAAAATGATTCCAAAGCTTGAATATGAAGTTTTTAGAGAAAAAAAAAAACCCTGTTATTAGAAACATACAGTCTACTGTTTCTTATTCAAACCTCTGGTATTAGTCATGGGGGGGGGGGGAAGGGAGTTAGAGGGCAGGATGCTATGTCAGGAGCATGGTATCTGGAATCAGAATGACCCGGGTTAGGAACAACTTTCATTTCCTTAACAGCTGTGCAACTTGAGGGCTGCTGATAGTGCTATTGTTTTGTATCTCCTTCAGAGTGGTTGATAAGGATTTCACAAGATGATAAACATAAAACATCCACTAAGTCGGTACTCAATAGTTAGTAAAGGAGATTTATATGTATAAAGAAAAACCTTTTCCCTTCAGAGTCTCATGACACACCTTAAGTGATTCTGCGTAATCAGAGGGACCAAGGTCTCAGGTTGGACAGTCCTAAGTAAGAATGCTGTTTCTGCCTATGTTGAGTATAGTCTTGGCTCTGGTTCCAAAGGAAACAAAATTCTGTGTTCCTCCTCTGGGACTACTTAATACTCCACACTAGGTTAAGAATATCAGCCAGTGGGGGTCAGTCACTGGGTAGACACCTGATACAGTATGATATTTCCTTGAGTTCTGTGGTCCCAAATCCTAGAATTCAGTCATTATCCAGCCAGGTGATTAACTTACATAATTTTTCTCCTTTTGAATTCTCATCTTCAAATGACTCCTTTTGCCAGAGTAAGCTTATTTCAAAAACTTTTTAAAGTAGCACAACTTTATTTTTTGTTAAAGGCTAAATTTCTTAGGTATCTGCAATGCAAATAGCCTCAAGATCTCCAGTATAAGGTTCTTATATTTCATAATAGGAAGAAACAGATTAATACTCAAAATACCTTTATTGCAGGGGAGAGAATTACTAATTTATAACAGTCCCTAAAGCACAGTTCTTATAGAATACTGAAGTTCAACGGCATGCCCATCACACCATCAGAAAACAGAATAAGCTTCAAAAGGAAAAAAGCAGGAATGCCAAGATCTTCTCCCACCACAATTATTTTTAATCTATGAAACAGAGTTTCCTTACAAATTACATAGTCTTTAGAGTAGTGACATTTATCATTGATGTGATCTATGTGTTTAATACGACTGTAGTCAGAAGGGAAGTTGGGCCTGTTATTTTTCCAGAAATTGAAAAAAGTACCATCATTAAGACAAAGAAGAGAAAGATTTATACCCGTCTTTTTGGGACATGTAAGGTGAGAGTGAGGTCTCACAGTTGGAAAATTTGTGGATATTGCTGGAGGAATTGGAGATGCTTTCTAGTAAGCGGGTAATCCCTCTTCCTCGAACACTGCTGTTTTGGCCTGAAATTTTCACCCCAGATGGGTAATCACCTAGGATATTGAAAATATAATAAAAGGAAATGTAGTGATTTTTCTCTAAAGACTACTTTAATTGCTGACTCTCATTCTACTGTAGGCCTCTAAGCCTTATTTACATAGATAATGAAAAGAAAAATTCTATGTAAAGGCAAAGGCAGAAAAATGTTCCCTTTTGTTTTTAGAGCAGAAAATCCTAATTGAAGTTCTTCAAGCACCACTTGAAATTTCATGTTACTAGTTTTTAAAGTTTCTCATCTCCCAAAAGATATATCACCACATCAAAATTATACAACCATAGTGGCTACAATCTTTTTTTCTAATACCCTGAACAAAAGTCTGAGGAATAAGTTATACTCCATGAAAGTGATAAAAAAATGCACATATCAAATTGTATAAGGTGCTAATGCCAAGCAAAACACCTAATTCAACAAGCTTCCTATATCCTAAAGCTTATCTGGGAGCATCTGATGCTTAGTAAGCTAGGATCTTAGTAAGCTTTAAGGCCCTAAAACCTCTGTAATGTACTTTCTTATAAAATTTAAGATGCTTACCAGTGGCTGTGTTTGACCTTTGTTCCTGATTAGAAGAGTTGAAATGAGAGAATCCTGGACTCTCAACCCTTAGCTTCTGTAAAGTAACAGGAAAATACCAGGGGTGGGGGGAAATGTTTATTTCTTATCAAATATTGGATGGTCTACTTCAAATTACTCTTTACAAATGCAAACTAAGACTTCAAATAGTTTTCCTGTGTCTATCAGCTTTTGCTGCAAAGGGAAGGAGAGATATAGGGTACTCTGGAGGGACATCAGAAATTACAGGGTCCTTTTTTTTTGGTACTGGTGATTGAACTTAGGGGTACTTAACCACTGAGCCACATCCCCAGCCTTTTTTTTTTTTTTTTTTTTTTGTATTTTAATTTAGAGACAGGGTCTCCTTGAGTTTCTAAGTGCTCCACTAAGTTGCTAAGGCTGGCTTTGTAGTCAAGATCCTCCTGTCTCAGCCTCCAGAGTCACTGGATTGCAGGCATGAGCCACTGTGCCCAGTATTTTTTTTTTTTTTTTTTTTTTTTAAAAAGATGAGGTTGTTGGCCAATAAGATTCAGAACAGAGTGAAACCCTCACGATACAAGAAATAAGAATAAGTTACTGTGTTATGTATGTCCTTGATTAGTAAGAGAATGAGATCTAATATATAAACAGATTGGTTTTAGATAGAAAACAGACAATCCACTCATTAATACAGGAATGAAAGCAGAGGACGTGGTGGGTGCAGTGGTAGGAATAGGTGGAAAATTTCTCCCGATTGCTTCTATTTTCTTAGAGTTAAAGAGGAGTCATCAGGGTCAGCTAGAGCAGAGGTGATGGAAGATACAAGAATGTCAAGGAGAGTGAGAGAGCAACCAAACTAGAGGCATGGGTAATAGCCAGGCAACATCAATGGCCCTCTTGAGGTTGGTGGTAATGAAAATGAAGAAAGACCAGTCAGCATACTGGTTTATTTCCAGTCTCATGTAGCTCCACAGGGCAGGAAGAGTTAATCAGGGTTGTTTCTGTCAACCAAGTATGATTAAGAAAAGAGGCCTAATGGAGCTGACAATGTATGCAAGGAACAAGTGACAGACCAGGGAACCTAAGGTGGGACAGAAGGAGGTAATGAGGCTGCATCTTCATATGTGTGAAAGGTGCCCTGGGGTTGTGCAATGCATGGTCCAAAGGAGTGTAAAACAGTGGAGGCATAAGTAATTGTATAAGTAACTACATATGTCAAATAATCATTGGCACTAGAGTACCAGAGGAAGATAGTCATAGAGGATCATGTCTGAAATTGAGATTATGAAGAAAATACCTTTGGGGTCTAGGGTCTGATCCCAGGAATGGAAACTTCCATGGTGGAAGACACTGGAGGAAGGGAAGTTCAGAAATTCAGAGGTCAGGTAGCTGAAAAGATTACCTATGGGGAAACTCAAAGAAGTTTGACAGGAAAACTGTTTTCCCAAACCAGTGTTGCTCTAAGAATGAGGACCAACTTAAGTGTATATTAAATCCAAAAAGGGTTGTCAGGTACTCTTGCCTAGACAGCATGAGAGTCAAAGGCCTATAGGTTTTAGGGAGAAGGAATGAAGAAGTCTGGAAGCTGAAATCAAGGTCAACTACTTCAAATGCAAGCCCATGATGAAGGAAGGGGAGGATGATGTCATCATTTGAGAAGACTAACAGAAGCAGCATCCGGAGAGGAAAGTCAGTTTATTTACAAACAAAAGGGTAAACAGACTTTCCTCAAAGAACTGTCAAAAGATCTAGGTTTTTCTGGTAGCCTAGGGTCCTTACCTGGTAACGCCCTGCATCCAACACAACCATTTTGGGTGTCACACTATTGCTGGCCTCATAATCTTGTAGTGGTACATGAGCTCCTGTAAGCTGGATTCCAAAGAGAGTGGCCAGGGAATTGCTGATGCAGTACCTTTAAAATGAAGACAAAAAGCCCACTATATTACTCTCATCCAATTCACTATGAAAGCATTCATATTTTAAAATTCTCAAAAAGCAAGCATCTGAGAGACACTGCTTTTAATTGCACAGGGGAAAAAGAAAATTTAGAGATTTAGAAATAAGTTGGAAATAGGCAGTAAAATTCATATCATAAAAGATTATTACTGGGTAAGCAATCTTCTGATTGCCAGGTTCTATTTTAGGTATGTTATAAAGGAATGGGAATGAGGTTAAAGATGACCAGGATTCTCTAATGTTTAAGGCAATGAGAGGGCAGAAGCAGATATAAAACTAAAACCATGAACAGTTAATCCTCAGAACTCACGACTGCCTGCTAAGTGAAGAGACTAGCAGAACCCCCAGAGATCCGGGACTCACTATAAGGTGCTTTCACTACAAGAAGAGAGGAAAGGTCTATGCTTTTGGAGCACCTCCACAAGGAAGTGCTGTCCTTAAGCACTCAGGACTCCGAGGAGGAAAGGTTTCAGTGCAGGCTTCTGAAGATTTACTAAAATGCGTCGGTGAATAGTGACATGGGCGGTAGGCCAGAAGTAACATGAACAACCACCTTTTCTTTTTAACAAAAATATAGTAAGGTGGGTGAACAGACCCACCCACCTGCCCAAGAGTAAGCAAAATGGACACCAAGGAACTCAGCACAAAAAGCAGCATTATGAAGAAACTCCTTCCCCAACTTACGCCATCCTCTTGCAAACAGCTAAAGCACAGAAGAGAATGTCATTTTCTTCATGCCACTTGCACCTGTACAAAAAAATGGACCTTAATATCCTCACTGAAGCAGCACTGCTGAAGGGTCTTCACATGCCAGACTTCTAGCTTGCCTAGCTGAAATAATTTAAGAAAAACTCACACTATTACTCAAAGATTAAGGTTTCTAAATTTAATACACAATAGATTTTTTTTAAAAAACCCAGATTTTATGTTATCTCATTTGATGCAGAGTCATGATACTACACAAATTACACATAACCCTAAACAGAAATAAAATGGGTGTTCCAGAGGCACAGCAGTGACTAAAGATAACACGTATTCATTTAACATTTATTGAGAGCATGCTATTTGCCAGTCATTATTCTAGGCACTAGGGATACAGTGTTGAAAGAAACAGATAACACAAAATTTATTTTTTAGTGGGGAGAATAACCAAAATATGCAAGCATAATACATAGTAAATTAGATATTAAGTTATAATGATACAGCCTAAGGAGGAAAAAGTAAGAAGGGATGATATAAACATTAGGAAGGGGCTCACTGAGGTGGCGATGTTTGAGTGGAGACCTCAGGAGGTAATGCTGGAGAGGAAATGAATAAATAAGTTGTGTGGTTCAACACAATGTTACTTGATGAGTACCACTACAAAACCTGTGGGTCTTTTCATTGAGTACACAGTCTTTTGAGATTCAGAACAGCATTATTTGCATAATGCAAAACTGGAGTAAACTTAGCAAGAATATTCATCTCAAATTGCAAACATGCTCTGCAGTAAATATAAAGTGTCAGTGATATGCATTCACACTGATGAGTTATTTAACAGAATGAAAGTCTTATCTAAAATAAGGTTAAAACTCCCCCACTATTTCCAAAGAAACGTGATCCAGGAAATGTTCTTCATAAACCTCCAAATCCTAAACTTAAATAAAAAACTAAACCTAAGTTGTATGCAACCATACAGAATTACGTAACTTTTAATTTCTAACTGGTTTTGATCCTTGTCTAGAACTTGAGGCCCAAGAGTATCTACCTCATAAACACATTTTTAGGCAATGAGAGGGCAGAACTGAAATGAAGGATTAGAACTGGAGATCAGAACTGAAATGAAATTGAAAAACTAACAACATATTCAAGGATTAAAACCAACCAACCAAACCTACAAAATACTGACCCCAGGGGAAAACATCTTCAATCTGATATTGTACTGCTACTAAAAATAGCATTGTTGGGGCTGGAGTTATGGCTCAGTGGTAGACCGCTCACCTAGTATGGGCGAGGCCCTGGGTTCAATCCTCAGCACCACATAAAAAATAAATTAATTAATTAAAAAGATATCCAACTACAACTGAAAAAATAAGTATTTAAAAACATAGCATTGTTGTGATCTGTGATTTCCTACTTCCAAATCATACCCATTCCCTAAAAATGAGTGTTCTTCTAATAAAGTTCACTCTATAAATCTGTTGAAAATCAGATTGGCTATGTACTTTGTTAAGCTATTAATACTTGCTGTGCAGCCTCCAATCTAGCTCCTATTGTAACCTGTC
Source organism: Callospermophilus lateralis (assembly GCF_048772815.1). Lineage (NCBI taxonomy): Eukaryota > Metazoa > Chordata > Mammalia > Rodentia > Sciuridae > Callospermophilus > Callospermophilus lateralis. The sequence goes on from NC_135317.1 coordinate 107,748,137, forward strand.
TCAGATGTTTCCTTTATGAATGTCCACTCCAAAATTCTAACATCAGGCCCAGTGTCTCACATTTTCTGAGTAGGCTCACAGCTTTCTCCTAAATCCCCCATACTGTTTCCCTCCACCAGAGCCGTTGACAGTCCTGGTGTTCTCTTGCCCTCCTGTTTCAGGGTTATGATTCCTTCCGCTTTTCAAGGCCAATCCTGCCTTCAGAACCATCCAGCTATAGCTACGTAATGCTCTAGTCAAACGGACACACTGGTTTTTCTTCAACCATCTCTGTGCTTCACTCTGAAGTCACTGTTCAGGTAATTTCTGAACCTTATGGAAAAATCTTCCTTTTAACTGAAATCTCTGCTCATAAAAATTTTACCCATCTTTCCAGAGGAACCAAATCAAACATTAATTCCATATAACATTTCAGAGTTTTTAAACTCATATAAAGTGATTTCTCTCTCATTTCTATCATCATCTTTTGAACCTCTCTCATCACCTGAAAATGGGGCATCCGAATGGTGTCTTCACATGCCTACTGCTCCCACGAGGCAAAAGGCAGAGGGCAGGGATGCTCATGTCACTTCTCCACACTTCCCTCAGAATTTAGTTTAATGCATTATGTACAAAGAACTACTCAAATTTTTGTTAAATATAAAAACTGGACTAAAGTCATTAAACTGGACTAAAGAAAACAACGTCAAAACATAAACTACTTCTCTGAATACTACTATTGCTGGGGCTTCTAGTTTAAGGTTGTGAATTAAATACATGTACAAAATTATTTCCTATTGTTTCTGAGACCCTCTGAAAATGACAATGAATACAAATGGTAAGCTGGGTGCATTGGCACATGCCTGTACTTCCAGCTACTTGGGAGGTTGAGGCAGGAGGATCACAAGTTCAAGGGCAGCTTAGACAACTCATGGAGACCATGTCTAAAAATAAAAAGAACTGGGAATGTTTATAAGTGGTAGAGCATCCCCGGGTTTAATCCCCAATACCTACCAATCTAAATAAGGTAAAAGATAAATAAGACAAATAGATACATAAACAATACATAAATATAAAAAAGGGCAGGGAATGTAGCTCAGTGGTAGAGCACTCCTAGGTTCAATTACCAGTCCAAAAAAAGGTAACATGTATTCATTTAACAAAAAAGGGGAAAAAATCTCCATGGAAGAGATGAAGAGATTTAACAAATTCATGAAAAATGAAGAACAGTAACTGATATCCTTCAGTGCTAACAGAGAAAGCAACAGGAGAAGATCTATCTATTAGAGGCACTGGACTCTCAAGAGGACATGTCCCTCTCCACAGAACAGAGGTAAGAACTGAGGCTGAACTTCTGTACGAAGAACAGAGGACCTCTCCAACTCCAGGCAAAGGGGTGAACAAACTAAACTTGGAGAACCAGGCAGCAAAAGTGGTTGCTGAAACCCTAAAGCAAAGTCTCTATATTCTGGCAACTAGGATTCTACCTCTAATTTATTATCAAGCTTGCTTGTCTAATTTCCTAACAGCCAAGCCTAGTCAGTTGATATCCCTACTGAACACAATGGATACTTACTTGGCTTTGAAGCCTCATTTCTAATAATGAACATAACCAGGAACAATCACACTTGAAGGAAAGCCTGCAACATGAAAACATCCAGAACAGACTGCAATTTACAACTCCCCCCCCCCCAAATGAATTAATCCAGGGAACGAAAACAAATAGAGGGCTCAAAGAGTAACTCAAGGAAATCTGCAGTTACTGCATTCAGGATCCCCTCAATTAACACTGATGATGGCTATGAGAACTTTCCTAACATCACAACAACTGTACACTGAGAGATACTACAGTCTCAAAAACTCAGCTTCTGCCCACTTTAACATGTCAAAACTGGTTAGAGCTGTGCTGAATCATCTTCTCTTTCTGCCTTCTGTCTAGGTGATCTCATCTGCATGCTGCAGGGTCCATCTGATCCTCACCAGTGTCTCCGAATGTATTAAATGTGCTCCTCTCTATGTCATCTGCCATTTTCTTTCCATTCTCTCTCCCTGTGCCCAGGCCACCAGGAAGGCCTACTTTTAAACAATGTGAAATCAACCTATTCCCCTCCATCTCTGATGTCACCTATCTATAAGCCAAGTCACTGCTTGCCTGGTTATCTAACCATCACAGGCTCCATATTTCATTTGTGTCCTTCCAATACAATCATGAAATACTCTGACATCTTTTAGAAACCTAACCTACCACCCTTCACTATTTGATAAAATTCCTTCCTAACAAGGCCTTGAGCCCCTCCTCATTTCATCTTTCTCTTGCTTCAGTTCTCAGCTTTTTTTGACCATTTTATAAAGCAGTCCAAACACCTGTTAAAAGTATCCTGTTGATTTTTTTAGCACTTACCATAAGCTAAAATTACCATTTCAAAACCACTAACCCATGTCCTTTTCCCATTTAACTGGTAGCTTCACAAAGGCAGGGATCACATTAATTTCCTTTTTTGGGTGACAGGGATTGAACTTGGGGGTACTCAACCACTGAGTCACATCTCTAGCCCTATTTTGAATTTTTTGTTGAGGCTGGCTTTGAACTCATGATCCTCCTGTCTCAGACTCTCGAGCTGCGGGATTACAAGTGTGCATATTACTTTTTGCACCGTAAGCACAGTGAGTAGCATAACTGTCTGGCACCAAGGATATGCTCAATAAATATCAGTTAAGTAAAGGATACACCTGTTTTCATCAGTAGGTTAGACAGTGAATTAACCCAACAGGAATTCTTACAGGAAGCATAAAGATAATAACATAAAGATAATAATAAATACTTGCTTTGTCTAGCTGCATTCATTTCACCAATATAAACTTGCCCCTTAGTCCTAGAGTTAAGAGACATTTTTCAAAATTTTACTACCAACTACAGTCTTCTTAACATATGTCTCAGAGCAGCGTTTGAAATGAGTCCTCTTCATTTATATTAGCAGGTTTGAATCAGTTACTAGAGTTCACTGCAACCCAAACTCCCTTGTAAAATATCATACATTAGAATCTTACTATGTTATGGAGCTCCGTGACAGGCCCCTCCTATGCAAAGCATTTCCTTACTAATGTGCCTAAAGTATCATAGGAAACAGTTTCCCCTTACTATTCCTGTGAGCCTTTCATCAATCCACTAATACCAAAGTTCAGCAAACTTTTTATGTACAGGCACCAAAAAACATAGCAGCTAGCCCAAACTGCAAAAGATATAATGACACAGAAACACAGTAATTACATGAGACTGTAAAAATGCCACTCTCAGTACAAGATAGAGCAATTGGATAAGTCAAAGTAAAGCAACAAGAAAATCCAAACAACATAACTGCTATAGTTTGGATCTGGAACATTCCCACAAAGGTCTCTGTACTAATGAAGTCCTGATGTCCAGTGGGGTACTCGAGAGGTAGAGTCTAGAGGGAGGTCACCAAGTTCCTGGGGGTGTGGCCTCCAAGGACTGTGAGCCAAGTTTCTTCCCCTCTCACTTCCCCACTACTTACTCCCACCACGATTCACTTTCAACACAGGTTCAAAAGCCCTCATGGATTGGAGTCCCCCAAACTGTGAGCCAAAATAAAGCTTTACTCTTTATAAGTTGATCATTTCAGGTATTTCACAGTAACAGAAAGCTGACTAACACAATAATCAATGCAGACCTTATGAACATACAGCAATGCTGTGACCTCAAAAATAAACATATTCTCACATGCCCATACAACAAGCCACATAAATTGATTATATACTAAGCAAAAACAAAATAAAACAAACTCCCCAAACCTAAGGCCAAGTGACTCCATAAAATTACTAATGTTACAGAAAACACTCTTTGATCATAATGCAAAAGCAACATAATTTACTAACAGAAACAAAACTCAGGAAGGCTTACCTGGACATTTAAAAGCTTTGTCATGAAAATTAAAGAACTTATTAAAAATGACCCATGAAAATACTGCATTTCAGAATCAATAGGATCCACTGAAAACAATGATGAAATACAATAAAAACCAAACAAGAGGAGTGAATTAAAGTTTGACCCCCAAAGTAGAAAAAGAACTACAGAGTACAGAGAACAAAAGCTGAAAATGAGAAAAAACAAAAAAACAGATCTAGACCACACACACTGGCTTAAGTAAAAACAAGATGGCACAGATATACAAGAAATAAGATAACCAATGAAACAAGAGAAATTTAAAATTTTTTAAAGAATACCTTCTTTGCAAACCTGTAAACAAATACACCTAGAATTCCACATAAAATGCATAATTTCCTACAAAAATACAATTCATCAAAATTTATTCCATTAGAATTAGAAAGCCTAAACAAACTCACTTTCATAGCAAAAACAGTTATCAAGAAACTGCTCCCCCGTCCCCCCCCCAAAAAATTTGCCAATTCCAGATATACACAATCTGTGTGGGAAAAATTTCAAATGTATCTGAAAGACACAAAAGTAGATTTGACCAATGGCAAGATATCCCTGTCCTTGGATACAACTCAGCACTATAAAGAGTCCAGTTTTAAGTTATGGAGATGGCCTGAAGGGACACATCTGCATATATCTTGTTTGAAAAATGATCATACTTCACAATTTCAAACAATAACTAAATCAACAAAAACACAGAATATAAACAAGCAAATGAACTTATTTTAAACACATAAAACTTATTTTAAACACTTATTTTAACTACACTGAAGTAGAAAACAAAATAACTCAAATAACTTTTGAACATTACTTTGACTCCATGCCATCTGACAATTATAAACAAATCATAATTGCCATTTCTTTTGTTTTATAACAGTGCCCCATTTAACTCTGAACCTACTTTCAATGCATTCTAGGATCGAACAAGGAAGTAAAAATATGAGATCCAGGTTTCTCACTTTCAAGAGAAAGGAAGTACAAAAATAAGAAAATGCAACACAACTCTATTGTACTGCATTGGAACTTAGGTTCAGTACAAACTCATAGCAAGATACAGAGAAAAAAGAGAAGAGATACATGTACATGGAGGGTGTGTGTGAACACACACACACATTTCCTGACTGTCTGCACTAAGACCTAGAATCAATGACATTCTAGTAAGGAATCAACAGCACGCCTAGCACCCAGATCCTAACCCTCAATGCCATCATTAGTGAATAAGGAACCACAGATGGCTGGAATCATAGCTAATTCAGGGTGGAGCAGATTACAAAGTGAGCTGGAAAATAAGGTGCCAGAAATCAAAAACACCTGAAGAATGAAGAGTCAATGTCAGGACACAGAAACCACTGCTTGAAGCTGGGCGCAATGGCACATGCCTGTAATCCCCGTGGCTTGGGAAGCTGAGGCAGGAGGACTCCAAGTTCAAAGCAAGCCTCAGCAATTTAGTGAGACTCCATCTCCAAAAGGAAAAAGGTGAGGAGGGGTTGGGGATGTGGCTCATTCTAAGTGCCATAAACAAAAACAAAAATAAAAAACAAAACCACTGCTTTAAAGGACTTCCCACTGGCCATATATAGAACAATCTGAGCATAAAAATAAATTACTGTAATAACAGATTAGATTCCACTGAATAAAACAGGAATCCATGAGTCCATGCTAATGTCAATATATTAAAAAAAAAAAAAGTGAAAAAGAAAAGCTCTTTCTTACAGAATTTCAACTAAAAAATGCAAAAGAAATAATCAAATTAGAAAAACCACTATTTCACATAGTAGTAAATGATTTAGACTAAATCATCAATGGATATGAAAATTCAAGCAGCAAAATAGTGATCTAATCTCACAGCATTTCCTGGCAAAATATTTATTAATAAGGTACAAAATAGTAACTTTTCAAGAAAGAATTCTGACTGACACTATTTTAAAGAAATAACAAAGTTATCATGATCATCAGGAATGAGACAAACTGGCATCATACTGCCACATAATGGCACACTGAGAAGACACACCACCATTTTTGTAGTATTCCTGCCTGAAATGCATAACCTTAAACTAACAATGAAGAAAAACAGACCAACTCAAACTGGGAGACATTCTATAAAACAACTGGATTGTACTCTCAAAAAATGTCAAGATCATGAAAGTTAAAGAAAAACTAAGGAATTGTTTTTGAAAGCTTTGAAAGAGACAAAGTACTATTTGTGTTCTTGGATTGTACTCTGGCTTGATTTTTGGTTTTTTGCTCCAGACACTATGGAAACCTAACTCTCTAAACCACTGAGACCATGAATATGGTCTTCAGATTAGGCAGTGTCATTGGCGATATCCTGATTGTGTAACTGTACTATGGTAATGTAAGAGAAATGTTCTTATTCTTAGGAAACACATGGAAGTATTTAGGTGAAATAATCATGATGACAGCAACTTACTCTCAAGTGGTTTACGAAAAGTGTGCAGAGACAAAACTGTAATGAGAATGTACTAAAATGTTAACTAGGAAATCGAAGAATGGTGTGTGTAACTATTCTTGCAACTTCTCAGTGAATCTGAGATTATTTCAAAATAAAAAAATGCTTCAGACAATGTATTCATTTTACATGTTCCTTTATCAGTAAGCACAAAAATGTTTCATGCAGTAAAAAAGAAATCTAATAAATTTAAAAACACTCTTTTCATTGTACAGAAACTCTAAGTGATAAGAGAGAACAGTCAGTTTATTTGGCAGTTCCATTTGTTTTTAGTGGTACACAAAGTAACAATTTATCTTATAATCAATGGAGTCTTATGTTCAAAAAAATACAATACAAAGTCTAATAGAAAAAACTGCTCAAAAAGGCAAAAACAACTAGCCCTACCATATGTTCTCAGAAAAAAAATACCAATTCTAAGAAAATATAATTCAGTAAAAAAGCCAAAGTAACTTTCTTATCAAAATCACTATTAATACCTTGTGTTGCTAGAATAATCCCACATGGCCACATCTAGGAGGCTTCGAACCCAGGTCTTTGAGGGCTCCTTGAGAAATTTTTGCTGGTAGATCCCTACTACAAGATCCTCTACAGTGAGAAGTTCTAGATCTTGCCTGAATTCTTCCATATGTAAAGAAAAAAACACAATTAGTGAAGGTGTGTATCAAAATGGAAACAGGTACTATAACACACTTCTGCAGTGACCCATAGTTTTACTTACCTAATGCTCGTGCCATTCGTTTCAAACACCAATTGACTCTGGCTCTATCATCAGACTGGACAAGGGGAAAAAAATTATTTGTATTGTATGCCTACCTTAAGTTGCTTTTAATTAATTAATGCTGTCCTCTCAAATGGGTGGAGGGAGATATAGGGAATAAAGACTGAAAAATTTGATAACTAAATGAGAACTATTAAAAAAAAGTGACATACATTAGAAAAAAACTATTGTTACTACTCACCAGTTACATTTACATAGCAATGCTAACAAAGTGAGACTTAGGATACGCAAACGCATAAAACTATTAAGAAGGAAAATATTATATAATCTGCTCATGATTAATAAGTACAAAAGTTAAAACCCAATTTCTCTGACTCCTAGCCTAGAAGAATTCAGATAAAATAAATAACATAGTTTTCTCTCAGTATTACAAAAAATGGGGGGATGCTATGTTAGACTTTCTGTAAAAGACAATTTTGTGTGGAATAATAGATGTTCAGAATACAGCATCCATTCTTCAGGTTAAAAAGACACTGCAGATATTTCAAAAGGAAGAGCTCAGAAAATATGTTATCTATCCAAGTGAAAATATATTCAGCTTTATAGTCTTCAAAATCTCTCCCAAATCAGTGAAATTTAAAAGAAAAGAAATTATATATTAATCACTCTGAAACTACTCAGAATTAATTTCACAAACAGAGTTAATACACAGACAAGAATTCTTTTTCTAGGTGCTTTCTGTGGATGTTCCGGTATCTAAATGGATACCTTAAGAACTATTAACTGGAAATTACCTTGCAGTAGATAGGTGGCCAGTTCCCTGGGTTTGGATGAATAAATCTATACAAGTTTTGTAATACAGTTGCTTGATCATGCCCCAATTCAAAGTTTGAAATAGGAATCTTGTGACTAGAATCACCTGAAGGAAATAAAAAGGAGGTAGAAGTTCAAACTTTGAACAATATAAATATTAGGGTGTAGTCTAGAAGTAGGAGTAAGAGAAGAGAATAGTGGGTAGTTCATATTTAAGCACTTGTACCATGTGCTGGTATGCTTAGGTACTTAACATTTTAATTCATAGTCTTAGTCACTTTAGGAGATTGATGATATACAAAAGTAAAGGCCACTGAGAATCCCAGAAATGGGTAGAGAAAGATAACAGTTGGTAAATGTGGGGTCAGGACCCAAAACACAGGCTTAAGTGAGTAAGCCTGCAGTGTTTTCACTATTCCCATGTTGCCTCTTGGGAATATTTTATTAGTAGGGCTGGGGAACACTGTAGTAATGACTACTTTTTAAGAGGTTGTATGATGAAGACTTTCATTTCCAGAATAGACCAAATAATTTGAATTATCCAGGAAAAAAAATAAAATCCCTTGGGAATATTAAGAGCATATGACAAGAGTAAAGAATTACTAAGTCAAGGTACACAAGAATACAGAAATCCAGAGAAGCAAGGCTAATTTTGGAAAAGTTTTCCCTTGGGATATTTTACCAGTTCCAAAAGAGAAAGCAAGTGGCTGAGCAGTGTGCTTTTGCAGTTTTGGGGTTTCAAACTTTTAGAAGCACAGTTTCTAGAAGCCCAGCTAAGATAACAATATTACAGGTCCCAAATTACTCTGGAGGAAGATTACAATATTACAGGTCCCAAATTACTTACTTTTTCAAATACTTTATAATCAAGTACAAAAAGACAAGAATGAGAATCAAAATAAAGTTGATAAAGATCCACAGGTACTCCAGATAAATAATTATGCTTATGTTTGACAAGTTCAAATTATGAATTTCAATGTAAAATTAAGAACTATAAGAAGAGAATGCAGGGGGCTGGGATTATGGCTCAGTGGAAGAGTGCTTGCCTTGCACATATGAGGCACTGAGTTTAATCCTCAGCACCACATAAAGTAAATAAATAAGCAAAATAAAGGTATTGTGTCCATGTTCAACTAAAACAATTTAAAAAAAAAGAGAATGCAGGATGAATTCAGCCTAAGAAGATAAACAAGACTGATCATCCCCTAGCAAAACCAAAAGAAAGAAGATCCAAATTAATAAAATTAGAGATAAAAAAGGAGAAATCACAGAGACATCACAGAAATCTTGAGGAACATTAGAAACTATTTATTCTCCAATAAACTGGGTAGCCTAGAAGAATTGGATATATATAGATATATACAACCTGCCAAAACTGAATCAAGAAGACAGAAAACTCAAAAGACCAATAACTAGCAATGAGAGAGAAGTAGTAGTAAAAGACTTCCAAAAAGAAAGGTCCAAGACCAGATGGATTCTTAGCTGAATTCTACAAAATTTTTAAAGAAAAATGAATGCCAATGAACCTCAAATAATTCTATGAGGTAGAAAGGGATGGAACACTTAAATTCATTCCATCAAGCTAGTATCACACTCATACTAAAACCAGATAAGAACACATCAAGGAAAGAAAACTACATATAAATATCACTGATAACTTAGATGCAAAAATCCTTAATAAAATATTAGCAAATAATTTTCAACGACAAAGTAAGAAGACTGTACATCATAACCAAGCTGGTTTTATCCCAGAGATGCAACTATGACTTAACATAAACAAATCAATAAATTAAATTCATCATGTAAAAAGAAATACTTAGTCATCTTGATAGGTGCATAGAAAGCCTTCAGTACCCATTCACAATTAAAACAAACAAACAAACAAACAAAAAAAAAAACACTGAAGAAACTAGGGATAAAAAGAACCTACCTCAACACCATAAAAGCTATCTACAAAAAAAAAAAAGCCAACATTATAGCAAATGGGGGAAAACTGAAAACATTTATTGAAAATCAGGGACCAAAGATGTCCATTCTCACCACTCCTATTTAATACAGGAGTATAAATTCTAGTCAGAACAATTAAATGACAGAAGAAAATAAAAGGGATACAAATAGGAAAGGAAGAAGCCAAATTATTACTGTTTGCAGATGCTCTAATTCTATATTTAGAAGATCCAGAAAGCTCAACCAAAAAGACTGCTAGAGTTAATAAACAAATTCACCAAAGAGCAGATTACAAAATCAAAACACAAAAATGAGTAGCTTTCCTACATAACAATATTGAATCTGCTGAAAGAAATCAGAAATAAAGTCCCATTCATAATAGCCTTTAAAAAAAAAAAAACCCTAGGAATAAATCTATTCAAGAACATGAAAGACCTCTACGACAAAAACTATAGAACACTGAAGAAAGAAACTGAAGACAACCCAAGATAGAAGACTTCTCCTGTTCACAGATAGGCATAATTAATACTGTCAAAAAGGCCATACTACCAAAAGCAATATACAGAGTCAGTGCAATCCCCTCAAAAGATACCATGAAGTTCTTGACAGAACTCAACAGTCCTAAAATTCATTCTGAAGAATAAAAGACCCAGCTGGGCACAGTGGCAAACACCCTTACTCCCAATGGCTTGGGAGGCTGAGACAGGAGGGCATCGCAAGTTTAAGAACAGCGCAGTAACTTAGTGAGACGCTCTCAAAATAAAAAATGAAAAGGGCTGGGGATGTAATGTAGCTCAGTGGTACAGACTCTCTGGGTTCAATCGTCCATTCAAAAAAAAAAAAAAAAGGCATCAAAAGACCCAGAATAGCCAAAGCAATTCTAAGCCAAAAAAGCAATGCAGAAGGCATCCTAATTCTTGACTTCAAATTATACTACAGAGCTACAGTAACAAGAGAAGAGTTAACCAGGCTGGGTGCCGTGGCACATGCCTGTAATCCCAGCAGCTGAGGAGGCTGAGATAGGAGAATCACAAGTTCAAAGCCAGCCTCAGCAAAAACAAGGCACTAAGCAACTCAGTGAGAACCTGTCTCTAAATAAAACACAAAATAGGGCTAGGGATGCAGCTCAGTGGTCAAGTGCCCCTTAGTTCAATCCCCAGTACCCCCTCAAAAAAAAAAAAAAAAAAAGATTTAATGGGACAGCACCAAATTAAAAAGCTTCTGCACAGCAAAGGAAACATTAAGAATATGAAGAGAATCTACAGAATGGGAGAAAAATCTTTGCTAGCTATTCTTCTGGCAGGATTAATATCCAGAATAAAGAACTCAAAAAACTTAGAAATAACCCAATTAATAAATGGGCAAATAACTAAACAAACACTTCTCAAAAGAAGAAATACAAATTGCCAACATGAAAAAATGTTCATTGTCATTAGCAATTAGGGAAGTGCAAATCAAAACTACCCTGAGATTTCACCTTACTCCCGTCAGAGTACATAGCCATCAAGAATACAAATAATGCTAAGTGCTAGAGACGATGTGGAGTAAAAGGAACACTTTTTCACAGTTGGTATAAATTAGTACAACTACAATGCAAGTCAGTATGGAGGGTCCTCATCTAGCAATGGAACCACCGTTATGATCCAGCTGTACCAGTGGTTCCATTTCTAGATGAGGAATATTTATCCTAAAGAGTTAAAGTCTTCATACTATAGAGGATACATGCATACCCATGTTTATGGCAGCAAAATTCTTAACAGCCATACTATGGAACCAGCATAGGTGTCCATCAGTGGAGGAGTAAATAAAGAAAATGTGGTGTATATACACAACGAAGTTTTATTCAGTCATCAAGAAAAATCAATTTATGTCACTGACAGAAAATGGATGAAACTGAAATAAGTCAAACTCAGAAGGGTGGTATGTTTCTTTCATATGCAGAAGCAAGAGGGGAGAAAGGGATGGGAGGTTCTCATGAAAATCAAGGGGACATCAGTAGAGTAAAGGGAGCAGCAAGAGGGAGGAGGGGCAAGAGAGGAGAACTACTGGGGAATGACATTGGATAAATTATATTGTTATACTGTGTGCATGTATGAATATTAACAAATCCCACCATTATGTATAACTATAATGCACCAATAAAAATGCAGCAAAAATTAGTAAGTCGGGCTGGGGATGTGGCTCAAGAGGTAGCGTGCTTGCCTGGCATGCATGCGGCCCGGGTTCAATCCTCAGCACCACATACAAAACAAAGATGTTGTGTCCACCGAGAACAAAAATAAATAAATATTAAAATATTAAAAAAAAATTAGTAAGTCACCATATGAACAAAGGACACAAATCACTGGAGATGCAGAGAGCATTCATTAAAACACTGAGCTGACATAACCCTAGGCAAAATGGGAAGAGAAGGAAATTTCTCTTGATAAAAGTAAAACAAACAAAAAAAGGAGATAGGCTGAGAGAGGAAAAAAAAAAGGAAACTACAGCAAATGGCATCCTCAGTCCTTACTGGTGAAACATCATCAATTAGAGGTCCTAGCCAACATACTAAAACAAAACAGATTAGAAAAAAAGTGACTTCACAGATAAGGAATTCACAAAAACTCAAAAGTTTAGTGTTAGGCAGCAAAAAAAATATAAACAATTAGAAAATGTAATTTCAGATGATATCACTTATAATGTAGTAAAAAGGTAAGACAAAATATAAATTTAACAGAGGTATTAAGACTACTATAATTATAAAATTGAAAGACATTACAGGCCTCAAAATTAAGAATGTGCTGCATATTCATATAAATATTATAATGATAGCATTTTTCTCCACAATGAGCTAAAGATTTAAAGGTGATTCCAATTTAAATCCAACAGGCTTTTTTGTGAAAATGAATACCTAATTATAAAACTGAACATGGAAGAATAAAGAGTCAAAAATAGCCATAATATTCCAGGACAACAAGGTGTTGGGGATTGATCTGAAGTATTGCCAAACTATTATGTTTAAGAGTATGACAGTGGCACCAAAAACAACAGAATAAAAAGAATAGAAGACATGTGTGTCAACAGAAGCCTTATAGGATACAGGTGGTACTGCTTATTGATGAACCAACTGATTACTCAATGAACCAACTGATTACTCAATGATTCTGAAACTACTGATGAACCACATGGAGGAAAATGAAACTGAATCTCTACCTCAAACCTACACAAGTCAATTACAGATGGAAAGGACTTGGATACAAAAAACAAAACTCTATAATTTTTGGATTAAGATGAAAACTGACTATATAACCTTCAGGTACAGGAGAATTATTAAACAGGACCTAAAACTCACAACTGATAAGATTAATACATTTGGCAAACTGAAAACAAAAACTTTTCTTCCTTAACAGACCAAAAAGAATGAAACACACAAAACATGAACTGAAAATAGGTATCTACACGAAAATAGGTATCTATACAATCATAAAATCAGTAAGCAGGTAAAATACACAATAAACCTTAAAGAAAAATACTACAATAGAAAAATGGGTAAAAGACAACTTGCAATCAAATGCAGGTACAGAAACATGCACACAATCTGTTTCACCTCTAAACTATATCCCCAACCATTTTTATAAATATTATTTTTGAGACAAGGTTTTATTAACTTGCCATCCTTCTGCCTCAGTCTTCTGAGGAGCTGGGATTATGGGTATCACCACCATGCGTGGCTGTCCATTAATACTCTTTACCCTTTAAATGAATGTTATATTTTTGTGTGTGTGTTATGAAGCTTCATTTGAAAAGCTGATGGAGTTTTAAGGTTGAAAGCTAACATCAGTATTCAAATTCAAAGCTTTGTTTCTTTCAAAGTAAAGCTTGTAAAAAGACAAGTTTTAATATTAACCAGTAAAATGAACAAAAGCAGAGATGGTCTGGTTGAAGTGAAGAAGAGCCAAGACCCTATGCTCACACAGAGCCTGCAGTACCTCTCCAGAGGAAAACAGTAGTGGGCAGGGAACTGGACTCCACATCAAAATCACTCCAATCCTGAAATTCTTTGATTCTAATGCCCAGGAAGCATTCACTTATTGTTACTTACTACTCCATGAAAGATCAGAGAGCAGAGACAAAAGGGCTAGATGCATGATATTTAGCTACTATGTAAATGGATCTCTTTCTCTTTCTCTCTCTCTCTCTCTCTCTCTCTCTCTCTCTCACACACACACACACACACACACACACACACACTCACACATATATTTGCTCCAGTGTACTCTGTAGATAACATGGTCTCCTCCCAGTCAGTTCAATTACCTTAGCACAGGCATTTTTAGTTATTATGTCGACATAGCTGTCACTCTGTCATTTATAATATTTAATTGGCACATTTCCCAGGGTTATTAAATTGGTGAGCTCCAAACATTTTGAGATTACCTCAATGAGAAACACTGTGCTCAGTTTCAACTGGATTAAATAATTAAGAAAATATTCCTGGGCTGGGGTTGTGGCTCAGTGGTAGAGTGCTCACCTTGCATATGGAAGGCACTGGGTTCGATCCTCAGCACCACATAAAAATAAAGGTATCATGTCCATCTACAACTAAAAACGTATTTTAAAAAAAGAAAATACTCCTAGTCTTTAAAAGACATTTTTTTTCTTAAAAGAAAAAAAATACACTTGGTTAATTTGAAAATGTTGTAAAAGTAGCCTTAAAATAGATTTTTAAAAAGGATTTATCAGCATCAAGACAGCACAGGAACAGTAAACCAGTGACACTCACAGTTGATTATCTGGTACACAGTAGGGATTCCAATGTACGAACAAACCAGAAACAAAGCATAAGTAAAAATGTGAAAATTAGTTTACTGGCTAAGTTTCTATTTTTGTTTTTTTTTAATTACCATTTTCTTTGTTCAATAACCTCAAACTATTTTTCATCAAAAACTACATTAAGAGAACTACTAAAAAATAACCTTAAACAATATATTCCACAACTTATAATACTGTTTCAAAGATAATCAAAAAAAATGAATTGGTACATATTTTTCACAAGACTAGGAAAAAAATCATTACAGAGAAGTAAAAATGGGTCAAAATATTGGCATTTATAGGAAAGACACCATATTACAAGAATCACAATATACCTGCTTTTTATGGCAGACTTGAAAATGTACTTCTAATTATAAACACTTCTACAGATTACTTATCTACGTTTGTTAACTAAAAAGAGAGAAATAAAAACAGGAATCTTTCAATGGTCCTTAACCAAACAATGACACTTTTTAATTAATGTAAATTAAAAAATAAACCTATTATGACTATTAATCTAATTCAACTGGAAACTGCTTAAAACATAGTTTCTAGAAAGGAGTTTAGTTTGAAAGGGTAGGTATACATATAGTCATACCCTTTGGTTGCAAAATATTTAAAAACTTGCTTTTCTCATCTAAAAACTCAAACTACTTTCTTTTTTCAACTCTATTATTTTGAACCATAAACTTAGAAAATATTTTTTTTGAATGGACTTCCCTTATAAATGGTCCTAAGCTTGATAATGAGACCTTCTCAAAAGACTTTTCCAAGTACCTGGCCACTAATAGCAGCAAACCTTGAAACAGAGGATATAGAGCATATGATAAATAAAACCACCCTCTGAAAAGACATCACACTACAGTTTATAAAAGTTTTAAGTTTCCAAAGATTGCAGACACCATCTACCGTTTCCATGAAGTCCATCTTCCCAGCTAAAGGTACAATCTAACCAGACAGCACATATCAACTACTACATTCTCCCACTCCTTGATACTTACTTGCAGCCTGACAATGAAATCGAAATCCTCGTGGAATTTCTCCTGTAATACAAAATATTTTGAGAAGCAGAAATTTGGAAGTTCCCTACTTGTACTATAGTAATATTCCAAGTTACAGCATGCGTAGGAATTTTTATTATGTGAAAATACAAAAAACTAAACCTTCAGTGTTTGTTTTTTAACCAAAGGCAAAGACTACCCAAGAACTTGGCATATTGTCTAAACTACTTTCAAAAGTTACTCCTTACAGACAAAAATACTCTAATAAAAAAGCTTTTGGCCAGCTGGGTTTGTGGCCCAATGGTAGAGCATTTGCCCAGTACGCGTGAGGCACTGGTTTCGACCCTCAGCGCCACGCAAAAATAAATAAATAAATAAATGAATAAATAAAAGTATATATAAAAAAGCTTTTACAAAAGGAGTCTTAAAAGTCCATGAATGGGGCTCTGGGTTGAGGTCCTGCAGGAAAAAGACCTCCACAGTTTGCCTTATAACACACAAGGAAAAAGAAACTGCTCAACTTGTTCTAGGCAGCAATGCTCACAAGTGTGAGCAGAATGATTAGTTTTTCAAATATATAAAAATGAAAGATCATCTTAGATATAAAATTAATTTAAACCAATGACAAAACTAAAGCCAAAGTTCTTTTCTCAACCTTCCCTTCTCACCTTCAAGGAGATGACGCTCCCTTAACTTCCATCTACCCTTTTGGAAACTGAACCAAATCCTATGTCTTCAGAACTACCTGGCTATTACTGTGGGTGGAATCATGGAAAGCAGAGATACTAATAAAATTTGAGAGTGCTAGCTATTTCCATACTCTCATCTGTTTCCTGTAAAGGCCACCCAATGACAAGCTAATGGTTTCGTAGTTTCCTCAAGGTTACAAACAGCAACTTAATAAAAAACTAGTGCTCCAAATGTAAGGCAACAGAAAAGCAAGAGGCAGGTTTCACCAATGCTGACACTTACTTAAAGCTAAAAGCTACACCAACAACCCCATGTCAACACCTAAAACCTCAATTTTTCTTATTATAAGAACTTGTTTGTATTAATGCTTTTAAGAATACAAATACAAATTTTTTTAAAAGTACGCTCTTTGATCTAGCATCTACACTCACTGGCTACTTACCAGGACTAATGAAACTGTGGAAATCAGCCATGATACCCTCCTGGAGGGAGTACTTAACACAGCCAATTTCACAGGGGAGGAAACGCTGTTCACAATGAGGTGGCAGCTCCCCGTGGCTAAAAATGTTCAAAAAGTAGAAAATGCCTCCAAGGAGAGCTACAAGAAAAAAAATCATAAGACAAAAAGAACAAATGAGTGTCTTATATCTATCCCTCCCCAAAAGCCTCTTTAGTTTGAGAGGAAGAAAGTTTTGGAACCAATGCGTGTTCCTAAATTCCTGAGTGAGCTGAAATGAGAAAAAAATTCACAAAATTTTGGCTTGTATCACCATAAGTAAGCCAAAATTTTTATAATTACATTTATCAAGAATTATAGTAACCACTCTTTGTTTAAAGTAACAAAATTATTCAATTTTATAAATTTATTATACAAAATTATATAATTTATATATTATATAAAAATAAATTTATGAATAATTCAATTTTATAAATCAGCTACACTCAGTCTTGACTCTCAGGACCCATATTCAACAAATAAAAAGCAAATACAAATCAAGCAGAATGGGTAAATTCTGTAAACTACAGAAAATTTAGTTCATTCCTTTTATGCTTTTTATCAATATATGTAAGCCAAGTATAAATGAGGAAAAAATGTATGAATGTGTGAAGTGTTTTATTTAGCAGGACTGGCCATATTTAAGACAAATATTAAATATTTATTCTGTGTTAAACAAAGACCACAACTGTCAAAAACAGCCAGAAGAAAGAGCAAGGGCCCTTTATTAGCTATTTCTCTTCTGTTAGCTCAATAATTCACCTTTACCCTTACTATTCCCCCAGAATATTATTTTTAAACTTTATTTTTAGTTGAAAAATAGTAATTGTATATCCTTTTGGGATATAATGTCATTTTGATATTATGTACATTGTAGATTAAGCTGCACTAATTAACATGCTTATATCCATCACTTCCCATATTTAGTCATGCAAACATTTAAAATCTACTCTTAGCAATTTTGAAATATACATTACACTTTTATTAACTACAGTCACCCCATGATACAATAGATCTCAAAAATTTATTCCTCCTGTCTACCTTTATAACAAGCGTATTTAGTTATATACAAATAAGTATCTACATTCAACAATATTTGGAATGATAGAAATCAAGAGACAACATTTGTTACAAAAAGCTCTCCAGTAAAATTTTAAAATTTTCTTTTATTAAAGGTTATACAAAGCTATAATAAATATCTAAACACTTATAGTCAAGTACTTTTAAATGGAGGATCAAAATACAATGTTTTTACTGACCAATACATCATTAGTGTTTTGAGTGTCTAAATTCAAACAAAATATTTTGGGAATACTTTACCTTGATCACTTTTTAGAGACAAACTTGACATATCTGGGGGTGAAACACTCTGCTTTGGTACGAGCATGCCTGGCCTCCTTAGTGGTGTGGAAACAAGTTTCTGAAGAAGAAAAGAATCATTCACACACTTAAAAACTGGATGGATCAAACATTTTAATTCATCAAAATAATTTCTCAATAACCTATAGATTATGTCAGAAACCTCTCAGGGCCAATAAATCATATATGAATGAAAAATCATATATGTCACTAACACCAACATTCAAAGGCAGCGAATGCTGCAAAAGCTATAAGTATACTGAACCAGAAGGTGAATGGTAAATAACAAACTCAACAATAGTTTGATTTAAGCTCATGTTCCTGAGCCACCTATGCCAGGCCAGTGGCCCAAAGAATACCTTTCCCCAAAGAACTCTAATATTTAAAAACCAGACTGTGCCAACTCCAAGTCCCACAGGAGGTATATATACAACACACCTTAAGTTTTGAAGGGAAACAGAAGAAATCATAGTTTAAAAAAAAAAAAATAGGGGTCACAAATATAAGTACAAATTCAACTGACTAGAGCTTCTCCTCAAACATAAATAATAAAATCTCTCAAAAACAAGCAAAACTCTCTTGATTTCATTCAGTGTTAACAGTGTAAGAATGGAAGGAACAGAGGGAAAGGGAAGACCACCTTTACAGTTACCTTGTACTTTCCTGAAACAAATAAGCAACACAACAAATCTCAGTACTCCGGCGACATCCGACTGCTCGGAAACTGCGCTGACAAGCTCATTCAAACCTGTGAGATACCCCTGGCCAAGATATCCCAGTCCCCTGCTCCAGCCTTTAAAACACAGCACCTGGCTTGGTTCTAGGGAATGTTTTAAAATAATCCTCCAAACTACCTTTAATCATCCAGAATTGAGAGCTGTCATGGCCCCGGGCTGCGGGGGAACCCGGGGTCGTCCAGCGCAGCCCCACGCACCACGCACCCGGCCGACCGAGGCCCACCGTGCGGCGCTCAGGCAGGGTCCCGGCCTTCCACCCGCCCTCGGCCTTCATGGCGCGGCCTCGGCCGGTGGCCTCACCTGCTTCTCGGAAGGCCCGGAGTCCTTTCCCTGGGCGGCTCTCCACTCCCGAGCCATTTCTGTGTACTTCTCCTTCTCTTCCTCCCTCAGGAGCTGTGGGAGGAGGACCAGAGGTGAGGACCTTGCCGGGCTGCTCCCTGCCCGTCCCAGCCTCGCCTGCCCGTCCTCTCGCAGGCCCAGGCGAGGCCCTCGGCCTCCAGCTGCCCAACTGCCCAGCCACCGCCCTCGGCCTCACCGCCCAGTCCGCTGAGCAGTAGGGTATGGCGTCCGCCACACGGGCCACAGGCAGGCCTCGCCTGCGCAGTTCGGGAATCTTCTCCTGCACGAAGAAGTAGTAGGCATTGCGGCTGGCCCTGCGGTTCGGCATGGCGAGCGTCCAGGCGTCGACGCGGGCCTGAGACGGAAGAAGCCGCCAGCGCCCTCGCTGGGCTCCCGCCCTTAGTAACCGAGCAGCGACTGCGCGCGCAGCCAGCCAGCTCTCGGCCAATCAGAGCGCAGCGCGCAGCCGCACTGGCCCGAGGAGGGGAAAAACAGCCTGAAACCGGAAGATTCCACCACGTGCTGCCTGGGGTGGGGAGGGCCAGTGTCACACATGTGAACTGTTCTAATTGGCCAGGAGGGATTGGGGGCGGAGCATTGTCACGTGGTAGGGTTGCCGCATTTTCCGTACATTGTTGCGTACCACGTGTGCAAGTAGGTAGAGAATAAGTACTGGTGGGCGCTTTGGGTTCCTTGGTGTTTTACAACTGCAAGTGATGATTATTTGCTGAGCACTGTGAGAGGCATTCGGTGGAGACAGAGTGAGGAACGCCACAAATAAGGTCCTTCCCTCAAGAAGTTTACTGGATGATGAAACAAGTGAAGCAACAAAGAACATTTTAACTGCATTTAAAAATGTGATAAGAAGGAAACACAGCAAGAGGCTGAGATTTAAACTAAGTCTTTGAATAAATTTTTAGATTCCTTATGAAGGTATGGCTCAGTTTTTGTCAGTTTTATTAATAGGTCACAATACTTTTGGAGCTATTATGAAAGATTTCTTTTTTTTCCTCTTTGTTTAATTGGTTATTACTGATGTGTAGAGAAGTATTGATTTCAGTGTTGATCCTGTGTATTTAGTCATACTGAACTGTCTGCACTGGTTCAAATACTGCCAGTGGATTCTCTTGGATTTCCTTGTTAGATGTATTTCCCAGAGTAAATGCTTTCTTTCTTCATCTTATTAAGTGTGTGTATGAGTATTATATGTATATATGTATCTTAAAATAAATAATGGCAGTTGAAATTTCATTACATGCTTTCTCTACATTTTTCATATAACCATACAGTTATATCTTCCAGTTTGTTAACATAATGACTAATACTGCTAGTTTTTTCTAATGTTAAAGCATCCTATCATTGTTAGCATGAGCTCCTCTCAATTATGAGGCATTGCTAAAATTTTAAAAACATACCTAATATAGAATTTTTATTTCTTTAACTATAGTGATACCAAATTACAGATTTTGGGTGTTGACCTTAACAAACGTTGCGCGTTCAGCATTGTCATAGCCTCACAAAATGAACTACCTTTTTTTCTCCTTTCAGATTTGAAAATGGATGGTAATTACCTATTTCTTGACAGTTTGGTAGAAGTTCTTAGTAAAACTCTCTAATCATAGTGCATCTCTGGAGGGTGGGATTGGGGCTGACCTTTGACTACCATCTCAGTATAGTTTATTAGTTTTTTCAGTTTTTCTAGTTTTCCTCAGCCAGTTTTTGTAATTTTCTTAGAAAATTGTTGTGATAATCAGCTTTTCATTGCTGTGACCAAAATACCTGACAAGAAAAACTTAGAAGAAAAGTTTATGTGGGGCTCAGAATTAGACACCATTCAGTCCCTGGTCAGCTGGCCCCATTTCTCTGGGCCTGAGGAAAGGCAGAGCCTCATGGCAGAAGGGCAGTCACAGAAAAGCGTTCAGCTTATGGCAGCCATGAAGACTGGAGAGAGGGAGGAAGAGGCTGTAGTCCCCAAGAACGGGATCCCAGTGACCTGCTTTCTCCAGGCATGCCCCGTCTGCCTGTAGTCATTACCTGGCAGCCTATTCAAATTATTAACCATAAAGTGGATTAATCCATTGATGAGGTGATAGTTCTCAAAATCCCATCATTTTCTAAAAGCCCCACCTCTGAACCTTGCTGCACTGGGGTCCATGGTTGGAACATGAGCTTTCGGGAAATATTCCAGATCCAAATTGTAACAATGATCTATTACATTTGGGTTTTCAAGTATTGAAAATTTGGAAAGGGGTTGAAGCAACTGAAACTTTCATACATTATTGCTGGGACAGATGCTTGACAGTTTCTTACATTTATCAGAGGAGCCAGCAATTCCACTTTTTTAGAAGGAATGAAACTATATCCATACAAAGCTTATAGATAATTTTTATGGCCTCTCTATTCATAAGAACCCCAAGCCAGAAAATCCAAATGTTCATCAACAGGTGAATTAATAAGTTGCAGTCTACTGACAGATGTCTACTAAGTATATGTCTACTCAGAAATGAAAAGGAATGAACTAGCACTGATACTCATCAGCATAGATGTGTTTTGAAATTTTGTTGAGTAAAAGAAGGTATACATAAAAGGGTACATATTATATGATATAAAAACTTGAAAAATCCAGATATGGCTCATGCCTGTAATCCCAGCAACTTGGGAGGCCAAGGCAGGAGGAGCCCAAGTGTAAGTCCAGCCTGGGCCACTTAGTGAGACCCTGTCTCAAGATTAAAACATTAAAAAGGCTGGTGACATAGCTCAGGAGTAGAACACCCAGGTTCAATCCCCAGAATCATCATTATCATAAAATAATATGGCTCAAGAAAAGGTGAAACCATAATTATAGACGCGATATCAGCCACAACCTGGGTCCAGGAGGCCAGGGAAAGAGGTTGACACAGGAAACCTAGGTTGGCAGAAATATTTCATGCTGTGTAGTTGTAAGTAGTACATGTCAAAATCATCTAACCATACACTGAATTGTGCATTTTATTGCATGTAATTTATAGCTCAAAAGTTGATTTTATAAACAAAAGAAATATTGGCTTAAAAGGAAGGAGATATTTGCTTGTAACTTAAAACAAATGTTTACAGTACTATTGTCCCTTTCCTTCTCATTCCTAATATTATGGGTATCTTTTTTTTTTTTTTAAG
This sequence comes from Callospermophilus lateralis, assembly GCF_048772815.1. NCBI lineage: Eukaryota > Metazoa > Chordata > Mammalia > Rodentia > Sciuridae > Callospermophilus > Callospermophilus lateralis. The sequence goes on from NC_135317.1 coordinate 107,770,588, forward strand.
AGAGAGTGAGAGAGGGAGAGAGAGAGAGAAAGAAAGAATCTTAATATTTTATTTTAGTTTTCAGCGAACACAACATCTTTGGTTGTATGTGGTGCTGAGGATCGAACGCAGGCCGCATGCATGCCAGGCGAGCACGCCACCGCTTGAGCCACATCCCCAGCCCTATTATGGGTATCTTTTAAGTTTTTTCTTAGTACTGCCCAAACTAATTTTTTTTAGAAAAAAAATTTATAACTTTATCTTATTTTATTTATTTTTGCATTACAATTCTTAATACACCACTATACCATACCTTTATTTTATATTTATTTATTTTAATGTGGTAACATTAAAATAAATAAATACATAGTATTTATAATATTAAATATTAAGTAAATAAATATATAGGTGCTCAGGGTCAAACCCAGTACCTACATGTGCTTGGCAAGTACTCTACCCCAGTTGAGCTACAACCCAAGCCCTCCAAACGCAGTCTGTCTGGGCACAATTTAAGAGCCACTGAAGCAGGAACAAACTTTATTTCTGAACTCCACCAGCACACTCCACACACTATCCAGGGAACTCTATGAACACCACACACACAGGGTTCCTCCAGGAACACTACCAACCGAGGTGGACAGCAGGGGTCTAATATACACAGCTTAACATAACCATTATCATCTCAATGGCTTGCTGGCATCACCTCTCAACCACTCCTTCTGGCAAAAATGCCATGCGTCATTCGGACTTGGCTATGGCTCTCAGCACTTACCGATTGTTTTAAAAATTTGCTGGGGTTTTATTGTTAGCATCACAGTTTTCCTTTCCACTTTTAAGCTTATTACTCTCTTGTCTCTGCTCACCTCAGGCTGTTTTGTAATTCTTTTCTAGTTTTTTGAATAAAAAATGTATCCATTCTTTTCAATGTCTACACTATGTGGCTTATTTTCTCTTTTTTACACTAGTTGGATCAATCAATTTTTCTCTACTTTCTCTTCCACTGGTTCTGAAGTTCACATCTTATTGCTCTTCATCCTTTCCTTACCCATTAAGTTTTAAGCTTCTTGTTTCAAAACATACACTCTTATCACAGCTTCTATAGGTATCCATACTCCCGTTCCCAAGCAGGCAAGAAGCTTAGAAAATTAATACTTCTCCCTCTCCATCTCCTCTTCTACTGCTCCCCCATCCTGCTGTCCCTGTCATGCCTTGTCAATGTCATTCAGGATTTTAGTTTTAGGTTTGTTTGGTTTTAGGTTTTTAATAATACCAATATTGAGTCACAATTGAAGTATAACCAACTGAGTATATTGAAATTGTTGTTGTTGGAGTTTGATGATACATGTATACATGTATACACCTGGAACTGTTACTGCCATCAAGATAATAAACATATCCATCTCCCAAGTTTCCTCACCACCCCTGCGTTGCTTGAGGCTGCCCACAGTTCACGATGCTGTTCATTTTCCTTTAGGTTTTTTTTTTTTTGTTTATATACTTTCCTTATATTTCCTTCTATGTCTAATCTGCTATTAACACCATCCAGTGTATTTTCTCATCAGATTGTTTATAGTTTTCATCATTAAAAGTTAACTGAACCACACACACATATAGTTATTATAATCATATTAAACCTTATAACTATATTCCATGTTAAAAAAGGTAGAAAAGAGAGATAGACCATATTGAGTAGAGAAATGGAAGATAGTAACCTTTAATCATCTTTACTGGTTTATGTCATCTGAGTCATTTCTGGTCTGTCTCTTTCTACTGGCTGACTTTCTTCTTCTGGTCTGCATTGTCTTGCTTCTCTGTGTGCGTGTCTGGAAGTATCTGACAGGATGCTACTCTTGTAAACTTTAGCCTTTTAAATGCTGCATATTTCTGTATTCTTATAAATATTCTTGTGCTTTGTTCTGAGTCACAGTTTGGTACTCAGAAACAGTTTAAGGCTGTTTTGCTTCTTTTGAAACTTGCTTTTGTGGTTTCTTGTGTGAGATCCCAGCAACCGCTAGGACTAATTTCCTCCTCTATTGATACTGCACCCTTCTGAGGATTCCACCTGAGGACTCATGAGTCTGGAGATTTCTCCATTTTGGCTGATGGGAAACAAACTATTCCCAGCCCTGTGTGAATCCAGAGACTGCCCCCCCAATCCTTTCTCCCCGTCCTTTCCCTGGCACCGTGGTTCCCGCCCACGCGGCGATGATCAGCATTCAGCTTCAGCTACAGGGCGGAGGGAGTCTTTCCCTTTCTATCTTTCTGGTAGTCTGCCCACACACTCTTGCCACTGTGTCCAACCAGGACACCTGAGCCCATCCCCTCAGCCCCAGGAGCCCCCTGGCTCTGCCCAGGCTGCCCTTCCTGATACCACATCCTGGGGCTCTCCCCTGGCAGCAACCTGGGACAACCCACAGGCTCACCTTGTTTTCCCATCTGTTCCCTGATGTACCCTCTCTGAAAAGATTGTTTCATATGTATTCGACCAGGGTTTTAGTTTCAGGCTGCTGGATAAATCTGTTCCCTGTTACTCCATCTTGATCAAGACAACTCCCTTCTTATTTTAATCTTAAAACAGTATTTAGACTAAACTACTAAATTTTAGATAGGTGGACAAGGGAGACCTCCCTGCAGAGCAGGTGACCTTTAGAACCAGGTAGGATAGAAGGGAACAGAGAGAGGAGCATTCTGAACAGAGGGAACAGTATATGTAAAGGCTCAGATGACAAATAGCTGAAGACTGGTGCATGCTGAGGTTGGAGAAATCAACAGGATTGAGAGTGGCCACTAGGAGTGGTTCAACTACAGCTCTAAATAAAGCCGTTGCCATTTAAGGGTTTTATTTTGTGTATTTATCATTTGTTTTTGACAAATTACTACGTACAACATTCTTTGAAATATGTGCCCACTGCAGAATGGCTGAATCGAGCTGATGCAAGCATTACATCATGTACTTATTTTCTATGCTGAGAGCACTTGAAACCTACTGTAAGGTTTTTAAAGACATATCAATGTGTGGTTTGCAGTTTAGGAGGATCAGTTTTGTTGTTGAAGAAGGGCTCACAGCAGGAAGGATGTGCACAGTGAGACTGTTAGGAGGCTCCCTCAAGAGTCCAGGTGGCAGACAATGGTGACTTAGGACAGAGAGACCAAGGCAGATGTGGAGAGGCGAGGGAGGCTCAAAGGGCATCTCAGGGAAAGAGAGAGTGAGCTCATACGAGGAGTGTGTAAGAGAGAGAAAGGAGGGATCCCTAGGTTTGGGTTTGAGTAACTCAACGGCAAGTGATGCTTTTTCTAAGAGGGACAGAGGGGGGCAGCTAATGCCAAGGAGGACCCAAACCTTCCCCATAATTTCTGGTATCTGCTTCTCTCCCTCTTTGGTACAATTCATTTAAAGAAATCTACATAAACATAATTCTACATAAACAGAACAGCTTTCCCCACTTTCCAACCAAATCAGCTCTCCTATTCAGAAATTATAAAGGCTGGCAGGGTTTGTTGGGGTGTGTGTGGGAGGCTGGGGATGCAGAGTTCCCTGTGGTCATGTTGACTTCTAGATTCTACTGTGTATTCAAGTGGAGATGTCAAGTAGGCAGTCAGCCATGTAAGCTGAAGCTCTGGCTGGAGATGGAATTTGGAAGTAAGCCACGTAAAGATGATATTTAAATTCATGGAAATGGATGAGATCACCTAAGGAGAGATTGGAGAGGAGAAAAAGGATCCAGGATGGAGTTCTGAGGAACACTAGCATTTAGAAGTCAAAGAAGGAAGACCAGTAAATGTGAATAAGGGGGGACATTCTACGAAGAGAGAAGTGCAGGAAACCAAGGAAAGAGAACCATTCTGGCAGGAAGGCACACAGTTATTCAGTGTCTATTTAGTAAGAGCCTACTGAGTGCTAGGCTACCTTAAGCACAATAATAGGTGGATAGAAGAAAGCTTCTAATGAGGAAAATAGACAATAAAGAAATACAGAGTTATACCCCTACCAAGATGTCAGGTCATCTTAGAGCACAAGTTGAGTAAGAAAACTAATGCAGGATAAGGGAATAGCAACGGAGGGACTATGCAGTTTTAGGGTGGTCAGAAAAGACCATCTAGGAGGAAATGAAATCTGAGCAAAGACTGGAATGAGGAGGCAGACCATGAAGATATGGGAGGAAGAGCATTCAGACAGGGGACAGCAAGTCCATAGCTCTGAGGTGGGAGCACACCACGCACGTTCAGTGAGGCGAGCGGCCGGGGTGATTGGGTAGGGTGAAGGTAGAGAGGCTATTAGGGAGGGAGTGGGTGCCAAGTCCTATAGGGCTTACAAGACCACCATAAGGACTTAGAGTTCACCTACATGGGGTGAAGCCACTGGAGGCTTGGACGGCTTCCACTTTTTTTTTTTTTTTAACATGAAGTGTAAGGTGTAATTTCTAGCCAAATGTTATGAAAATCACCTGAGAAAACCAGTGTGTTCATGTAAAATATGTCCTAGTTTTTTCCTGATGCTGGTTTGCGTTAAGGTCCTGACATTGTTCACGGCGGGTCCTCCATCCTGTGGTGATGGTGGCACTGATGATAGGATACATTCGTTACTGTGTTGGATTCTTTGCTAAAGGCTCCTGGAGGGTCATTTCATCTCCTCCTCAGGCAACCCCATGAAACGGATTCTGTGATTTGGGCAGTTTGCAAAGGGGAAACTGAGGCCACACCACACACGAGTGACCTTGAGCTCTAAGCACTCCCTACTTCAACATTCATACACCAATTTGCTCCTCACGGATGCTCTTTTTACTACCAAATGCTGTGCCAAAGCAGAGGGGAATCTCCAACTACCTTCTAGACACCGCCTGAACACACCGCTGTGCTCTGCGGTGTGGAGGACCCTCCTGCCTGCTCAGGCTATACATGCAACTCTTGCCGGGTCGTGTGGATTCTGCCTGTTGTCTCCCTGTGGAGTCTGCTGGTTCTTGCTTGTGCTGTCCCATAGTGTAGTTCTATGCTTGGCCCTTCTAGGGATCTGGTAAGAAACTTTCCCAGAGGAGTGGCCTCTGTAGGTTTCTCTTCCAACTCCTGCTACACTCTGCAGCCAGATAAACTGCCCAAATACAGGTCTGATGTTCTTCTGCTTAGAAATCCTCATGAGGGCGTTCTTTGCCTGTGGAGTTAAGTCCACACCTGGTGGCTTGGTCTCCCCTGTGGGTCCCCAGCCTACCTGCCCAGCTCATTACTGGCTCTGCGCTTTGTGGACCCCAGCTCCAGGCAGCAGGTCCTGCTCTCACTTGCCTGTTCCTTGCACCTCTGTAGGACCTCCTTGTCCCTTTCTCAGGGTCACCTTTACATGAAGATATCTCTGACCAGCACTATTGATAGATAATTGATCCCTCTCCATCTCTTGTTTCTACATTATATCTGGTACATGTCCTACCAGACCCTGTCACACATCATATTGAAAGACCTCGTGTTTGCCCTTCCCCGTGCGTATGGATACAACTTGATTAGTAGCTCTTTGAGGTAGGAGGAGTAGTTCATTCACCTTTGAATGTCTATCTTGAATTTCTAGATATAATGGACACTTTTGTGTGTGGAAAATGGATGAACTTAGGCAACAGAAAGATGAGGAAAAGGAAGGTGAATAACCTGGAATAGTTTGTAATTGAAGAAATTTATGATGATTCTCTCCATGTGTAGGGCACCCAGAATTGGGGGAGGGGTACTGCACCAACACGTGTGAGAGAGCCCCCCTCACCACTCCAGCATGGTCCCTGGACCTAGAGCCCCCTTGCCCATTGGAATCAGAATTGCTCCGCTGATCATTTGGGGGCCATTAATGCTATCCAGGTCTCCAGAAGATGCTCACATCCCAACAAAAACAGAAGCAAAGGGAAGAACAGGCTCCTAAAGGAAGCAGCCTTACTTCATCTTTGGCTCAACTTACAAAGAGATTACAGTTGGAACTCTCCCTTGGTAAGGGCTCCCGGCCCGATGCTAACACTTAACCTGATTAACTGAGCACAATTGAAACATCAGGAGAGCAGGTGTACATTTGGGGGCTTTTGGGGCGGCTGAAAATACAGACCTGACAAACACCTGTCCCCCTTCTCCCTGCTTCTCTCCTTCCTCCGGGGTCGTCCTAGAGACTCAGTCAATTTTGCAGAAGCCTATCTTCTGACCAGCAAGTTTTTTACATTGTAGAAATGAACTTAGGCCACAGAACATAGTACAGTACATAGAAATCATAAAGAAGAAAATGTAAATTGGTGAACGGTCTTACCCAGAGATGGCTATTGTTACTCTTTTATTGTTTCCTTTGTCTCTTTTAAATGCACTTTTTGACATTTGAGTCCACACTGTAAATATCCTTTTATGTTCTACTCTTTTTTTCTTCACACTATCCTCTGATGGACTCTTGGGGAAAGCATTGGGGAGAGCTGATGCAGGGGAGCCTATCCCACTGCTGGTGGGGGGAGGGCGTCTGGCCTCAGGATGGAACCCAGAAGTACCCAGCCCAGCACCCACCCAGCATCCAGCCCTGCTGCAGTTGGACTGAAGCCTGAGGCAGCCGGCTCTTGGATTAGATCTGCCGCAAGCCGACTTCTCAGCATGTTCTCTAGTCTTTTACTTATTATATACTCACCACTGTTCTTGCCAGTTCATATTTTGGGGATGGGGTGGCATCATGCACTTTATATTTGCTTTTTTAAAAAAATGAAACAATTTTTTCCTCAACATGAAAGGGCTTCCAGATTAAAAAATGTTTCCATTTTCAGCATAGAGCCTCCATTTTTTAAATTTCTTTTGTTTAATAACCTTATAATTGAGGATGGTTTTGAAGGTTTGAGGGATGGGAAGGCAGCACAAGGAAGGAAAGATGAACCCAACTTAGATGAGAAGCATGGCATCTGTTCTTGAGGCACACTGCCTGTATTCCTCCTGGAACACAAGATCGGAGAGGAGCAGTGGAAATGTGATTCTATGCGTGTGCTTTATAAAGACCTGTGTTAGCAGGATTCGTGTGCGTGCACGCCTGTGTCTGCAAGAAGACTGTGTTTTAAAGGATTCGGTGGCATTGTATTTATAACTATGTGGTTGCTACCAGCTACCAGCATGTCTCCTTGCACTGGTTCACTTCCCTTTTCCTGTGTCCCAATTCTGTTCTAAAATGTACAGTTTTGAGGGAGCAGCCTGTTAGCCCACCCGCCTCCCCACCAAACACAACCCTAGCTGTGGCTTCCTGAGAATTCTGGTCTGGTCCCACATAGGACTTGTTCTGACATGTTGGTTTCCAGTTGCAGGAGAAAGTGTCAAGATGAGCCACTCTCTATTTAGGGTCCTGTCCTACGCGGCAAGGACAAATGGACAACTGGAGCTTAGCCAGAGGGTAGGTACATTTGAAAACATTAACTCCACAGCTTCCCAAGAGGTTAGGCATTGCTTCTTAAACATTAATGTGCATCAAAAGCACTTGGGGAAGGCAGATTTCCAGGCCTGCCTGGCATATCAGATCTCATCAGTTATAGTAAAGCCTGGGAATTTGACTTCTAAGTGGGCCTGATAATGTGATTCTGGTGTTGGAAATTCAAAAACCACACTTGGAAGAATACGGGATTCTGGGTGTCACACTCTACTACCCTCCATCAATATGGCAAAATAATATGCCCCACCCTCCTCCCATCTCCCTACCTTAGGCTGCATGCTTTGAATCAGTAGGTATACCCTTAAACCCTTAAAGCTTGTTACCTCCATCATTTTGGTAATAATGTGCATTTGGGAGGGGCACACACTAATTTAGGGGATGACCTGCAGCCCCACTCATGCAAGAAGACTCAGGATAGACCAACTATAGCTCTTTGGGTATAAAGTGGGCATGCAGGATGCTACACCGACTTCCAGCTCCTGGGATGGTAGACAAGGTGCCTGTCTTCTGTGATTCCCTCTGGCTGAGCTCTTCAGCACTCTACTTGCCTCCCCTGGAAGTGTGCACAGGCATGTACTCTGAGCACACATGCAAAGCTCACTTCTGTGGGCCTTCACTTTCCACTTCACCAGCACATCCTGGGTCTCTTCACTCAGTCCATTTCCTGTTTTCACCTGTAGAAACCTGTTTTTGTGTCCAAATTGTGTATAAAAATGCCATTGTTAAGTGTGCTCAGATACTGAACATTATTCAAATGCTTTTGCATACCAGGTATGCACATACATATAGCAGTAAATGGCAGAACATAATACAAACACTGCCTCATCTCAAACCTCTGGTGTCCTCAAACCCTTTTATGGTGCAGACTCGATCACTTTGGAGTCGGATGACCTAAGTTCAAATGTGAGTGCTGTCTTTTACTAGCCACCTGACCTCAGGGGAGTTACTTATACTCACAAGGCCTAAGTGTCCGTATTAGGATTAAATGAGAAATATTGTAGAACATGGAGATTCTATGCCTAGGATCTAATAAGAAACTCACAAATATTAGGTACCTCCTTGGTTTCTATATACTTTTTTTTCATATATGAAAGAAAATTGTTCTCAAATTTCTCTCACACAGCATGTTATTCAGGTTTCTTAGTGGTGTGCACCAAAAATCACCTTGGCAAAAATAAAACAGAGAGGAAGAGAGTTCATGAAAAGATACTAGGAGGCTCCAGCCAGGAAAGCTGGAGATCCAGATGCAGAAGACAGTCTGGAACCCAGAGAGGCTAGCAAAACAGATGGTCACACTGTCCTGCCTCCTGATGACTCGCTCCATATTGCTGCGACCCAGAGGCCAGGCTTGACCTGCCTGGGTCAAGGACCTGCACTCTGGCTGGAGCAGTCGGGAGCTGCTCTGGACTTTCAGCTCCTGGAGTTGGACTTGCTCAAAAATGTGAAGGGAGCTCAAAAGCCAGGTAGCCATGGAAGACTCCCACTCAGGGTCTCCTCCTGGTTTCCTATTTGCAAGTCACCCCTGCTTTCAGATGTGATTATCCTGAGGTGTGGAGTTAGGAACTCTTCTCAAGCCAGGGCCACTATTTTAGACCTTTCTGTGTTGTCTGCCCATAATGCCCCACACATGACATCTTTCCACTACCAATCCCTGACCGTCCCAGATCTTGCCCATTCTGCACATGCAGAATGTGCAGGTGCTATCTCTCCTTAGGGTGATCCTCACCCCCTCAAGACTAACTAGTTCCTTCCTTCCTGTTCCCCAGGAAGTTTCCCTGTGTCTCTATGACCATATTTGCTGGATTTTACAATGAATATGTATTATTATGACCCTAATGATCTGAATTTCTCCTCCCTTGAACCCAAGATGAGGTTCCCTAAAGGCAGAAGTCTGTCTTATCCTCGGATCCTTAGTTCTCAGCACCTAGGAGAGACGACACGTACTTGGTAAGCCAAACATATATTCCTTAGTTCTGTCTCAACACCCTGTGACAAATCCATTTTAGAGATGGGAATAATCCAATGAGCATGCCCTGCAAAACATACTGGACAGATGTCAGTCATAAATGTTTATTTCATTCCAGTTTTGCCTATTTTCTGTTAAAAGGCCGTATGCTCTTATTCTTTAACAGGGAAAAGTTGTGAGGCGGGATTCCCGCCTACCTTTTTCAATTCTGCCTGGTTCCTTGCATTGCCCAAAAGAGAGCCAGACTCAGGGGTGGGGGCCCAGGGAAAGCAAACCTCCTGCCTACCGGACCTGCAGCCTAATATCTGCCAAGACCCCACAGGTTCCCCAGCCTCGTCGCCCATGCACAGAAAGCCCGCTGCTGAGTCTCGGGCCCACGTTCTTGCGCGGTTTCCGCTCGCTGTCTCAGCTGGGGGAAACCCGAGGGTCGCTCCTGCTTCCCAGCGCCTCCCCTTTGCGGGCTGTCCGGGTGCCTCTGCGGCTCTGCGCTGACCCCGGGCCGCGGGGGCGGCACGTGATCGGGAAACTTTGGCAGCCGCGCGGCGGGCGGCGGAGGCGCGGGCGACGGCCGAGCTCCCCCACGCGGCAGCTCTGGCGGGCGGCGCCCCCGCGCTCGCTGCTGGGCGTGCAGGTCGCCGCGGCTGCAGGGAAGGCGCCGCCGAGCGCCGCGCACAGCCCGCCCGGCTCTCCGGCGCCACCAGCCCCGCGTCGCAGCCAGCCTGGTTCTCCTACGTTCCCAGCCCGGCTCTCCAGCGCGCCCAGCCGGCTCTCCTGCGTGACCACCCCGGCTCTCCTGCGTGGTCATCCCAGCTCTCCTGCGCGCCCAGCCGGCTCTCCTACGCTCATCAGCCTGGCTCTCCTGCGTGGCCATCCCGGCTCTCCTGCGCGCCCAGCCCCGCTCTCCTGCGTGGCCATCCCCGCTCTCCTGCGCGCCCAGCCCCGCTCTCCTGCGTGGCCATCCCCGCTCTCCTGCGCGCCCAGCCCCGCTCTCCTGCACCGCCGGTTCTTCGGCGCGAACAGCCCAGCCATCCAGGGACGCCTGTGCCGCCTGTCGTCGGACCCCTCATTCCGGCCGCTCTTTACTTTCCCGTGCCTGACCTGCATGGGAAGTTGGGGGAAATGGACAGGGTCGTGCTGGGGTGGATCGCTGTCTTCTGGCTAACAGGTAAGAATCGTTTTCCGCGGAGACGAGAACTTTACGTGTATTCCCCCGGCGGTGCGGTTCTCACCCACCCCGGGCTTCTCCTTAGTGACCCTGTCGAAGGGCTTAGCGAGCTGGTGGTAGGTGGGGGAGGGGCCGTGTGTGTGTGTGTGTGTGTGTGTGTGTGTGTGTGTGTATGTGAGATTGGGGGCGGGCGGGGGAGAAGCCCCACGTTTGACTCCTTGGCTCTGGGCCTCTGTTCTTTATGCGTTCCTGTCTCCATACCGCAGTTCTTCCTGGTCTTAGCCTGAGTTTGTGATGCCGAATCCTGGGAAAACCCTGGCTGAAAAAAAGGAGGCTGATTCTTTAAAAAGGAATGATTTTGGGGGAGGTGGGGGACGGGTAGGGGAGTGTCTCCCCAATTCCTTTCTTAGAGAAGGAGGAAGACCCAGGGCATTCTCTGTGACTCCCTGGGCTTCAGGGTTCAAATGAGGAGGATTGGGGAGGACTTGGGGACCCAGGCTTGATTGGTCGTGGAGTTTGGGCCTGGCTCTGTCACTGGTATCATTTGGGGAGTGGTTCCGTGGTAAAAGATAAAGACCCTTTCTAAAAAATGGACTCCTCTCCCCCCCACACACACTCACACACACACACACACACACTCACACACACACACACTCACACTCTCACACACACACTCACACTCTCACACACACACTCTCACACACACACTCACACACACACACACACACACACTCAATAAAGATGCTTTGCAGAGAGTTCCTGAGGCCGCGGCCTTCTCCCCATCCATCGCTGGAGTCCCCCTGGATCCTTGTGTCTTCTTCTCCTTTTTGTGAACTTTCTTCCCATTCTTCTGGGGCTGGGAAAGGCTCCTGGTGGCAGCTAACAACACTATGTCCTACCCCCAAGGGACAAATAGCCTAGGGAGTGACCAGCCCTAAGAGATTGCCAAAACTGCCCTAATGAGGGGTGGGGTGGCTTGGGCTGGGATTTGTTCAAAACCAAGTGGGGACAGAGTGATAGAGAAAACAGCAAGGTGTCAGAAAGGTGACAAGACAGGGTGGGGACAATGAGGGGCAGAGAGGAAAGGGAAAAATAGCACAAACAGGAAGAAGTTTTGCCCCTCTGAGTTGCCACCAAGTCTGGAAAAGAAAATCACATCACCTGGAAAGGGGAACCAGGTTAAGATAGCCCAGGCGAGCCTGAAGGAGGGTGAAATACATTTACAAAGAAAGGCAAATGCTCATTTCTCTTGTTGCAGAATAAGATTTTTGATTGCCTACAATTTTCTTCTATTTCAAATGAAAGGCCCCTAACATTGCTCTTGTGCCCCCTGGGTTTCAGCTGGAGAGGGTACCCTTAGCAGAGCTAGCATCTTATCTTGGCTGCTCTGAGTTCATCCCTCCCACGTTATTCAAATATGAATCATCTCTAATTTCAGGGTTTGGCTGATCCATGCCTCCCCCTCCCCTGGCCTCCCAGCGTTTCCACTGCCACCCTCATGATTCCGCTTCCTTAATTTGTCTCTTCTCAGTTATCATATTCCAGGTGCGCTTAGACCTGCAGCCTGTACCGGCAACTCGCATCTGGGGAGGGGTCCTGAGCCAGAGGAGCTTTTCCAGACCTGCTCCAGAGACGCACTCTGGGGCTGTGCAGGGGATGGGAGCAGCACATCTGGCCTCTCTAGATGGCTATCCGTTTCTTGAGGACTCCTTCCAGTGGCAGGGCCCCGAGAAATCTAGTTCAGCTCTCTTGGTTCTAGAAAAGGAGGCCCAGGGAAGCAGCAGGCACCCAGCACAGGGGTCATTGGAACTAGACTGCAGTTTTCCCAGCCGGAACCTCGGCCGGTCCTGTTGCACTCTCCCCTTCTGCCTTCCTGGGTGGTTGGAGGGGTTTGTTCAATCTGTGCTTGAGGAGGTGATGCCTGTACCTTCTGCCCTCCGCCCCTGGAGAGGCTGCTCCTACCTGGCAGCAGGCAACAGGTTCCTATCAGGCCACCTCGGCAGTCAGATGGCTGGGGCTGCTTTGCTGTTCAGGGAGGGTTGCTCCTTCCAAGCCAGTGGTCACCCCGGGCACCCTCTCCTCCTTCGCTGGTGTCAGAGGTGCCCAAGGACAAGCTGTCTCTCAGCCTGAGCCAAGGAGAGGAGCTAACGATGGCGTCTGGGGAGGGGGGTCGAGGAGAGAAGAGCAGTGGAGGATGAGTTGGAATCAGACTCATTGCTCACAGAGAGACCATGTGAGGAAAGGTCGAAGATTTTAGTCTAGCCCAATCAATGAATTCTCTCTTGAGGGGGTGGTAGAAAGGGAGGGAGAAAGGAAAAGACGGATTAAAAATGAGACAGAGAGCCAAGAAGAAAGCCACATGGTCCTGCCTCTCCTCCCTGTCCCACCCTCCCCCTCCCTGTCCTCTCTCCCTCTCTCCCCGCCCCTCCCCCTGCAGGCTGAGCAATTTCCAATCAACACTTCAGGTTTCCCCCTCGGGCTCTAGCAGCTCCTTCCTTCTCTCTCTGCTAAAATTCTGAATTTCTTCCTGCTACATATTTAGCCTCATGATTTCTTATTGTCATTGTGATACTGCTTCCTGCAGTAGATTGATTTTGCTGTTGTTGTTTTGGAAAAACAGAATGCTTACCAGCTGCCATTTTAGCAACAGGTGCCCTCTAGCTACAAGGCTTGAAGGAGGGTTCACTCAGGTCTTTGTTCCTGAGTACAGGTGGCGTCTCATCATTCCTGGTAGCAGGGTCTGGGGAAGGGCTGGGGGGGGGGAGGGCATCCGTGTGTTTCCTGGAGACATTGGCGGGTGTCTGAGATGAAGATTGCCTGCTCTGTCAGCATTTCTTGTAGCAGCCTTGGTGTCGTTCATTCATGTGTCCCTCCATTCTGCAAGCTTGTGTTAAATTCCTGTGGCTTCTAAGCCCCATGATAGGTGCTGAGAAGGAAGCACCAGAGGACACAGTCAGTGGCCTCCAGCGAGGGTTGTAACCTAGTGTTCAGGCATTTTGTTATGGTGATTGATGGTCCCTGACGGGCGCCACCTCGGTGCTTCAGGCCAGCATCCGGGAGGCACAGCAAGGCCACACTAGGGGTTCCTGCCCAGATCAGCTCTCAGAGGAGGCGATGGTCAATGAGGGCTTTTCCTCAGGCAAAGTTAGTGGGCTATTCCCACATCCTGGTCATTGTGCTGGAGTTAACAAGATAGACAGGAAACGGCCACTGCCTTCTAGGAGCCCAGTGTGGTGGTGTAGGTAAGGGTTGTAGAATTGTGGACACTCAAGTATCCTATTGTGGTGGGAAAGCAGCAATAGAGACCTGCACTAAGTATTGTGAGTGCCTAAGGGGCTCCTAACCCAGCCTCAGGGGCAGGAGGTATTGGGTAGTGGTCATTTCCTGGTCCCTTTTGCCCTCGGGTGGTGGTCTGGTGATGGTGAGGACTGGTTTGAGGGTGGAGACAGAGTGGTGTGGAGATGGAAGTGTTGCTTTTGGAGACTTCTGACACCAACTTCCGTGCTCTCCTGGCCTACCCTGTATCCCTTCCAATTTCTCTCCCTCCCGTATTCTGCTTTCCTCCACAGAAGTGACCTGTTCATACCAGGACATCTTCCTTTGATGCTTTTAGCACAGCCGTCCTCATGCCCACCATCCCCCAAGTGATGTTTCTCGCTGGGTTCGGAGGAGGTTGTCTCAGTGTCACTCCCTACAATTTGGACGTGTGCTTTGAAGGGTGGTGGCCTCATCCTGATTGAGGACTGCACTAGCAGTCTAGGTGAGGTGCTGCTAGTGCTGGGCTCAGAGTCTTAGTGCCATACTTAGTGCTTGGTTAGTGGAGAGATCCCTTGCATGGGAGATGTGGTTTAGATTCTAGTCCCAGCTCCTCCTTAAGCCACAGTAGGCTTGTATCTTGGTCTTGAAATGTGAGGAATGAGGTGTTTTTTGAGGTTACTTTTACTTCTAAGATTCTGAACTTGTCTCCCTTTAGTTTAGACTGGAAATCAGAGCTTGAGTGACAGGCCCATTCTTCCTTTCCAGGGCAGAGCCATCAGGGGGCCTCCGCTTTCTTCAGCCTTTTCAGTCCAGTTAACAACTGGAATGAAAAACACCAGCTAGGAAAGGCCTTTCAGAACAGATGGAGTCGCTCCCAGTGCTCGGTGGACAGGAGAGCGTCCCCTCGGAACAATGAAGTGTGGTCCTGTGGGGGCTGGTGAAGTAAGACAGATGGGACGACTGCTTGTCCAGCCAGCACGGATCTAGAGTGTCCCAGTCTCGTTTCGTTGAGGTAGGGTCTTGCTATGTTGTACAGGCTGGTTCTGAACTTGTGCGCTCAAGCAATGCCCCTGCCTCGGCTTCCCAGTAACCGGGACTTCAGGTGTGCACACCGGGCCCAGCTCCAGTCTCAAATTTTTGCTCCAGGGCTCACTTACTCTTCACTCCTTCCAACTTCTTTCCTCCAAGCAGGAATACAAAGGAAGATGGTGTGGTGGTGGGTTGTTCTTATTTACCAGCTGTAATGTGTCTCTCTGTGTTAGGTGATGTTCCTGCGCCTTATCCCATTTGAACCTTCAAAGTGAGGCGGGCACTGCCTACTTACACCACAAAGACAGAGGCTCAGAGGAAAGAAGGGACTCGTCCAAGCTCATGGTATCTTGCTGATTAAAAGCACAACACAGTGTCGTGGACTTAATGTGACCTGGTTGTTTTTAGTGTTTGAATCCAAGAGAAAACATATTTTCTGGTGGAAGTGGATCAATCTAGAAGTCTTGATTGAAGAGAACATATACAGTATCTATTATGGCACGTGGGGTCCTGAGGCTTAGAGTTGGTAGAAGTCAGGGGAGTAGAGCAGGGGAGAGTGAGGCAGGATGGCGGGTCATCTCCCCCAGAGGAGTGCTGAGTGCACGGGAAAGGGGCAAGTGAGTGGGCAGTGCTCCGGCAAGGCACAGGAGGGCAGGCTGTGCTGCTGGCCACCTGGGACCAGGCTGGTGCTGTGCACCCAGGAGCCACGCGGGGTATGGCTGCTGCATATGTGCGCTTAAAGTCTTAGTCTTTGAGACCATTTTTGGCTCTCTGAAAATGAAAGAAGGTATTTTGGATGACTAGAGTTCTTTATGGGCCAAGAAACGAGGAGGAACATGCTCAGAAGAACATGCTGCTTCTTCTGTTCCCTTCCAGCATCTGGAGCCCTGCAGCAAGCAGCACTCTGAGTTGGGGGCAGGACCCCCTTCCATGCCCTTGCACCCAGAGGCAGACTCAGAGGCAGTGAGGGGAGGAAGGAGGCTCTACGGGGCTTGGGTTGAATGATACCTTGATATAATTTTCTTTGGCTTTAAAATAGAAAGCTAACCTACTTATCATGTTGTTGTGATAATTAAAATGAGATTGTGTAAAACTCCTAGCACGATGTTAGACACACAGTAGGCCCTCAGTACTTATGAACCTAGGTGAGGCACATTAATCAGCATTTTGACACAGGATCAAGCAATTCCAAAATCTCAAAAGCTCACAGCCCCCTGTACTTGTTCTTGCTCATGTTGCGGGAGAGCTGCAGTCCACTGCGGGCAGCTGTGGGTTGGCGAGGCTTGGTGGAGTTGGCTCAGTTCCAGCTGTCTTGTTCTAAGACCCTGGATACAGGACAGCCGCTATCTGGGCAGGTTGCTCTCCTGGTGGAGGGCAAATGCTTAGGAGTGTAGGCTGGTGCAGAGTCAAGCCACACACGTACCTCTGAAGGGACTGCCTGGTGGCTCCTATGGCACATCTGCTCCCGTTCCACTGGGCAGAACAAGTCATGTGGCTGAGCACAGTCTATGGAGTGGCAAGGGTGTTCTGCCCACAGAGACCAGTGTGAGCGTGTCAAACAGTCCAGTACTTACTTTGCCCCAGAATCCTGCAGAAGGAGCTTGTTATTGATGGAGGACATAGAGGATTAAGCAGGACATTCTCAGGCCAGGGGACATGATTCTGTGGGGCCGCCATGGTTTCAGTAAGAGCAACTCCTGAAGAGTAAGTAGGTGTGAGCGGGGAATGACTAGGAGGGAAGGGAGATCGGCAGAGGGCACAGAAGGCACAGGAGCCAAGAGTCAAGGACGTGGTGCCTTCTGGAAACTAAGTAGGGTGGAAGCAGTTAGTGTGGCAGGAGGAAAGGCTGAGCAGCTCCTTCGTGCTCCTGGAGGCTGCAGGGTGACTTTGAAGAGCCAGAGCCAGGGAGTGTGCAGGCAAATGTGCGTTTTAGGAATGTTGCTGACCCTGGAGCAGAGAGTGAATTGCATGTGGGTGGGACTTGCAGCAGAAGCCAAGTAAGAGACCCTTGCAGAAAGCAAGGCAGGGTGCGCAGGACCCTGAGCCCTGGCCGTGCAGCAGGGATGAGAGGAGGGGAGGTGACGGAGAGGGAGGAGGCAGGACTGGCTGGTTATGTGGTGGTTGAAGGGGAAGAAGGGTCAAAGATGCCTCCAGTTTCTGGCTTAGGATTTCTGGGGCTCCCACTTGTGGGCATGAGTTAATTCAAGAGAACATCCCAGGGAGGGAGATTAAGGCCTCCCTCCTCTGCACCTCCATCCCTCCTTTCCTGCCTCCCTCCTTGCCTTTGCTCCTCGTTTCTTTTCTTTCTCTTCATTATAGTCCAAGCTCCGTAGCGAAGAGACCCTACAGTACAGTGAATCACACAGAGTACTTGATTTCTCTCTTGGTTCCCATCCGTGGGGACAAGTCCTCCATGCCCACTGTGTGGCAACCCGGACCGCTCTGGTCACAGGCACTTCTCAGCTGGAGGAGCAAGTGAGGCAGAGCAGGGGCAGCAGTGTTGGAGAGGTGGCCTGGAATCTGCACACATCTCTTCTGCTCCCCTAGCTGTGTCCTGAACCTAGTCACATGGCCACGGTCAGCTTCAGGAGGGGCCAGGAAATGCAGTACTTGGTTGGCTTTTCTGGCCAGATTAAAACCTGGGATGTTCTGTGACTGAAAGGGGACAGGGAGATGGTCGTCTCCATTCTGAGTGGTTGAGTGAGGTACTTCTGTGACTTCCAGGTGGGCAGCGAAGGTGTATAGTGGGGTCTAGAACTCGGAGGAGAGATCTAGACAGGAAATACAGATGAGGAGCTGATAAAGATCCTTAGGAACCTTCTTATAGGAGTTTTTTTTTTCCGGTTCAGATGACTGGTCCATCCCAGAAATCCGATCCACTGAATGAACCAGGACAGTTTCCCAAGTACCTCTGCCCTTTAGAGTAAGGACTGTCCCCCTTAGCACTGGCTTGCTGCCATTGGAGCAACAAGAAGGCCAGGGAGACCTTCCAAGAGCTCACTTCAGGTCTGTGGGGGGCAGGCACACCCGACAGAAGATCTGTTCCTGACTTACCCACACAGTGGTGGTGGAGACTGAGGCGGCATGGTTCAGTAGGACACAGACAGATGAGCTGGATGGACACAAGCTCTGTGAGCACTGGTGCCAGAGGTATTGGAGCAAATGGTGGCCAGGCCATGAGCAAAGCCCACCTGGGCAAGGGCAGCACCGGCATCTACCACATCCTTATGGGAAAGGGGACATACTGCTGCCCTTCGGAACTCTTGGAGAGAACACACACAAGGATGCTATCATGTATTTTAGGTCTCAGAATGGAATCCATCTGTTACTTGACCTGAGACCGAGGTTCAGGTACCGTGGTAGCAAACAAGAGAAACTGATTCTGGCCAGGGCAGGAATTGGCCGGAAGGAGGGTGGTTAACTCAGAGGATCAATGCTGGAGATTAAGGCCCAAAAAATAGGCAGACACTAGGCAGTGCTTACTATTCTAGTAAAGCCATTTATGTTTTAACCCAAGTTAATGAAGAACACGGACAGTTCCTATTTCTGGAGGAAAACAAGATTCAAGCTGCCTGTTCTTTGCCTTCACACCTTCAGCCTATAGGTCAGCCTAGTCCCCATCTCGACAGTCACTGCATTAAAGGATGCTCAGACCCTTCCCCTGTTGGAGGGTGGCCTGGTCCTGGCAGAGAGGCTAGCCCACCTCTTACACTTGGAAAAGCTACCCAGTCATTATTTCTAAAAGATGCTTTAGGAAGTTGGAACAACATGTTAAAAGTGCAAAAATGGAAGATGAATTTCTTAAAGAAGTCTTAACTCAAAGGCAGGAAAAGGAAGGATTGTATTGTCATACTGCGTAAAGAAATATCTTAGTTGTCTGAAGACCAAGATATCCTGGGGAATGAGCAAATTTGTCACATTCTGCTTTGGAAACTTGAGCTAAAGGATGGGTGAGCTTTATACAAAATTTCTAAAGATGCCTGTCTCTAACAATAATTTCCATGACCTTTAGCAGCAGTCTTTGTTTCTCTAAAATGGGGCTGTGGTTATAGATCTGCCTCTCAAAGGTGCTGGCAGGAAGAGCTTACAACTAGTGGGGAAAGGAATGGCTTTGAAAAAAATGAAAGTGCTAAAATAAGAACAGCTTTGCCTTCACGTCTGCTTTGTTATTCTTGCAAGAACACAGTTCGTCATATATAGAGTCCTTTGGAGAACTGGGGCAGGGCCTTATTTTACCACTCGCAGGGAGACCTTGCTGCCCTGGGGGATGACCTTCCCCAGCCGGGGATCCAGCTACCCCTCCACTGCCGAGGGGGCTGCTGCTCCCCGCTCCCACTTCCCACTCTGCCTTCAGGCAGCCCCCGGGGGATGGCCAGAACCCTCTCTGACTCTGGGTCCACCACAAAGAAAAGCCTCCCAGGTTCATTTCTTCATTCACAGAGTCATGCCACGGTTTTTGACCTTCAGCAGCCCCCTCAGCAGTCTGCGGGGAGCTGGACTGGTCCATGCCCTCAGGGACTTCATAGTTAAAAACCTAGTTCATATTAAATTTCTCAAGATCAGGGGCTGGTCTTATGTCTGTGTTGCCAGAACTTAGGGTAGAGTTTAAAAATGTCATTGATTGAATCAAAATCAGAGTCTTCCTGGGGATCGGGGCATAAGGAATGAAGTCGTTTTTGAAGGAGGACTCCCTCCTCCCAAGCACAGAAAACCACTCAGGGTCTTCAGGTGCCATTCAGGCTGCCTCTGATCAGGATTTCATTTTTAAAAGACCAACAAAAACAACACCACCTTCGTTTCAGAGGTCTAATGTGTACAGAAGTGCTGTGTACACTATGATCCTATATTTCACCTCTTCTGTCTCCTGCTCTCTTCTCTAAACTGCCTCTCTGGTTTTCTGGAACGATGCTGTAGTTTGGAGGATGAAGGACAGATTTTTTTCTGCACCTCTGCAGATCTAGTAAGAGCTTTGAGACTCGAGTTCCTAAGCTTGGCCTGGTGGGCCTCAGTGGTGCGGCCCTCTTGCTGCACAGCCTGTGGTCCTTGGGCAAGGCCCCCAGTGCCTCTCTCCCACTCCCAGGAGCGTCTTCAGTTACACGCCTGACGTTTCCCCAGTGACGTTTTCCCACACACCTGCAGTCCAAGGACAGAAGTATTTCAGTGTGGCTGGAGTCCGCGTGGGCTAGGTCCCAGAGCAGGCCACCTGAGCCTGGTCAAGGTGTGTGGGTTTTGTCCTGGAGGAACTGGGGAGTCAGTGAGACCTTAAGGCAAGAAACTGAACTGACATGATTGGACGATATGTGCTTTCAGAAGAAGACTCTGGGAAAATGCGGACAGTGGTCTAGCCTGGAAGAGGACAGGAAAGCACTGGTGGTGGTGAACTGTGAAGTGAGGAGGAGGCTTTGGAGCCCATCAGCCGGGATTCCAGCCTGCCACCTGCTGCCCTGAGATGCTAGGCAGGACAGACACATTTGCTCAGCCTCGGTGTCTTCATCTGTAACAACGCAGGGCCTGCTTTACAGGACTGTTTAGAGAATTCATTAAGATGTAGTGTGACTAGCATGGGCAAGGCCCTGAGTTCTGTCCCCAGCACTGAAATAAAAGAAAACAAATGCTACGAGAAGTTTAGCACAATCTCAGACACCCATGAGGTGCTGACAACTATTGTCAAGGAAGAGAAAATAGGAACCTGATTTAGGGAGTGACAGTGGGACAGGGAAGGATCGCTCGAGAGAGACTGAGACTTGGTGACCACCTGAATATAGTCAGATGGAGATTGTCCAGGCCAGGATTTATCTGGGGCCGCAGGGTAAATGGAATAGGCCAAAGAGCTCAGGAGGAGGCGGAGCTCCTGAACAAGAGCTGGTGGAGAGAGATGATCAGTGAGGCTTACCCATGTTCCACTGGAAGCACTTGTCGACAAACCAACGAGGCTTAAGGGACTTGAGGTGTGGGACAAAGCTGGTAGTTGGAACCACAGGGATGGACTCAGCTTCTTAGATCCGATGAGCAGCTTGGCCTAACAAAGAGGCGGGAACTTTTAGATCCATCCCTCTGGCCTTCAGTGGTAGTTATGCTTTTGTATCAGCCTGTATAGTTTCAAGCATAAGAAGTATTACATTTTTTGCTTCTGGAAAGTATTGGAATAGGGAAAAGATATATTTTAAAAGCTCCAAAGAGTCAGGACCCAGCTCAGCACACGGACGCAGTCCCAGCAGATCTCTTGGGAATGGGAGCCAGAGAGAGGGTGTCTCCAAGTCAACCCTGAGTGTCCCTGGGAGACTGGAAATCCTCATCCAGTCAGCCCTCACCCCTGAAGAGCCAGGTCTGTGAATGGGGCAGAAGTCCCCCGAGTCGGGTGGATCACAGCATTGAAGTTGGGTCAGTCCTGCATGAGGCCTACGGGGAGCAAGATCCAACCTTCAGGAGAGGGGCTGGTCCAGGGCTCCAGGAAAGCAGGCTGGCATTCAGGGCAAGGCTCTGTCCCGGTTGGGGGATGGGGTTGCACATCAGGACACCAAGGGGAAGCAGCTCCATGTAAGGTGGACATAGGTTGCAGGAAAGAGGTGCTGCTTGGGGTACACGAGACCCAGTCTCTCCCCAGGAGTCAGGGCAGGGCCAGAGCCATTCCAGCCCCATGCTAGAGTGGGAGGTGGGGAGGTGGAGGCCAGGCAGGCTAGCACCCTCATCCACTGTCCTGTCACAGTGCCCCTAGGGGGAGTGGGCATGATGTCACTCACGGTACTAGGAGGAACGCGAGTCTCATGGGGATGGGGTTCGTGGTAAGCTTGGTCGGCAGGCTTGGGATTGGTTGGTCTTACAGCTTGAGACCTGAAGCACCAGGCGGGGATCGGCAGTTTTAGCTGGTTCTTCTCTCTGTGGTCCTCACAGATCCAATAAGCTGCCATCTACTGAATCCCTAGCCCTGTTCTCCAGTTTTTCAGATCGCTCCTTGGTGTAGTCCATTTGTATAGGTGCGCACGCGTGTTCACATACGTGTGTGTGCCCATACGCACACATACACACACAGGGCACTCTCCCTGGTTTCCGGGGTGCCTGAGCAATGTGCGGTGAGAAGCACAGCGGGACACTGTCCCCGTCCACTCCTAATGACGAGGTCCAGCGTTGCTGGGCCGTTCCTGCCCGTCCCGCCCCGTTCACACTTCCTATCTCACCTGGGCAGCTTGCTTGCCCCGCTCTGGGTTCACAGCTTCATGGAAGTCAGAGGCTACTCTTGACAGCCACAGCAACAACGGCAGCAACCAGATTTATTGAGTCCTTCCTGTATACCAGGCATTCTCCTAAGTATCTAAGATAGCATGTCGTTTAACCCTCAGACGACTCCACAAGGTGTAACTGTCATTCTGGTTTCCCTCCTGAGTTGACCAGTCAGCCTGAGGCTGATACCTTATAAGGTGGACATAGGCTGGAGTGGTTGTTGAGAGCCACAGCTGAAGGGGCCCCAGCAAACTTCCAGCTGCCAGCAAACTTCCAGCTGCCAGCTGATGATTGGTTCACAGCAGCCCCAGCAAACTTCTAGCTGCCAACTGATTGGCTCCTCTGTGGTGATGCTCATTGGGCTGTTTCCCTGCCCTTTCAGACCACGGAGCTGCTCATTGGGGGACTTTTTTGGCTCCGCCCACACGACCCAGCCAATCGGCCTCAAGAGCAGGAGGAGTTGGGGAGGTTGAGAGGCTTGTGGGAAGCCGGTGGTGGCAGTTGGGCTCTGAAGGTTTTCCTGAGGAGCTGTGTGGTTTGGTGTGTGTGGTTCTAAAAATAAAGTTTGTTTCTTTTGACAAGTGGCTCCTGAATTGTGCCCAGCCAGACTGCGGCATTTGGTGGCCCATACAGGGATCGAACCCGCGACCTTGGCGTTATCAGCACCACAGCTGGAAGTTTGCTGGGGCCCCTTCAGCTGTAGCTCTCAACAAGTGGTAAGGCCTGGGTTCTCATCCAGGCCTGACTCCAGAGTCTGCGCCTTTAACTGTCATGCTGCAAAAAAGCAAATGTTGCTGAGAAAGCAGTCCTTATTCTTGGGAGTGCAAGTCTGTGTCTGTCATGGAAGAGGCTGAGGACTGACTAAAGCTAGTTAATAATTGCTTGAGAGTCCAGTGGCTTGCTTGCTCAATGCCTAATCTCATTAACAGAGAACATAGCCAGGGAGGAGGCTATTCTTCATAGTCATTTAATGAACAAAACCCCAACTCAACTCTCGTTCTCAACATAAACAAATGAATGATAAAGAACATTTAACCCCGAACCACACTGTATGGGGCACCTGTCTCCTTTGCTGGTTTATTTGTCCTGGGAAGCCTAAGAACTCTGCTTTACCCATGGAGCCTCGTAGGGAGCGGAGCAGAAGGGAGATGGCCAAGTATAGAGTGTCCCCGGGACAACGCCTGTGACTGATCATCCAGCCCAACCGCTCTGACTGAAGTCGCTTCACCTTCCTGTTCCTTTTTATCATCTGAAAAATTGGGCTGTGAATAAAGATTCGAAGAAGAATCACAAGACTGAAAATCAGTGTAAAAATCAGTGCAGTAGAATTTAAGGAGAAACTGTGCAGACGTGTGTTTTCCTAACGCAGCCTTGTGAGTCAGGAAGAGCAGAATCAGACCGCAACATCTGGGGGTGTGAAGGGGAGCGTGGGGACTAGTTTCCAATCTGTTTAACGTGCCCATATTCTAAGCTGGTGGTGGTGGGTGGTCTTTGGGATGCAGGAGCTTCAGAACGGGAGGTGGGGAGGTGAGGCAGGGTACACTCTCTTCTGCCTTCTATCTGGGTCAGCGCCCTCTGTGGAGTCCACTCTGTGGAGTTGCCTGATGAGGTCACATTTGCTAATGACCTGGGGGTGGGCATTATGATGATCACGAGTCTCAGATTGCTCTGTGGACATCACCAGGGCCTCAGGACTAGCACGTGGCCAGGAGACGGTGGGAGCCCCGCCTCTGCTACCAACGCTCTTCACTATAGTACACGGTGGTGGCTCATTAACCAGCTTCCCCGGAGAGTCCTGGACATGCTCCTGTAGCAGTCGCCCATTGGCTCATCCGTTCCCCGGGCAGTCACAGGTAGCTGTAGAGCAACTGCTAGGTACAGAAGGCTGAGATCTGGTACATCTCAAATCCTTGTGTTCACTTCCAGGTTGCATGGAATGGAGAAGCCTTTCTAGAAGGGGAATTAGAATCTAGGTTCTCGTTGTGCTTTTCATTGAAGAGAAACTCTGGGCTGGAAATCAAAAGACCTGAGATGTGTTATCTTGCCCTGGTGGAGGGAGCCTCAGTGAGGGAGTGGCTTTGTGGGATGTCATCGTGGGCAAGGACAGGAGGCACCTGAGACAGCAGACCTTGCTCGGTGTCCCAGGTCCCCACTGCAGGTCTAAGGCAAGACTCTGCCTTGGGTGCCTGCGTCCACTTCGGAACCTCGTCCCTCTGTCTTCAGATCCCATTTTTCTGCCTCTTGTCATATTTCAATTTCTGCTTCTAACAGATGTTCCCAAGCTGGAAACTCTCCCACACAACTGGGAACCTTCTGGTCTTGTTGCCTGGGACGTCTAAATCTTATGGTCAGGTTCATACTGGCCCTTCGTCTCTTGGACACTCTGCTGATCTCTCACTCACCGATGTTTCCATCTTGCTTAGTCACCAAGCCTCAGGTTGGATCTTTTTGCCACTTAAACTTCTAATCTGCTTTTTAGTTCTTCTTTTGGCTACCCTTCAAAGCTTTTGGACTTAGTCTACTGCCTTTGATCTGAAATAAAGACTTCTCTTCTCCTTCATCTCTGTTCGCTTTACTTGGTCACCAGCAGGAAGGGAAGTCACCTCCTCTTCAAGTCACACTTCCTGGCTTCTTTTTCACTATTTGTGGAACATATGTTGAGTATCTGTGGACTTCATAAGCCAGGGCAGCAAGGTAATCACCCTTCTTACCTGAAAGGGAATGAAAATAAATAATTGCAAAATTATTGTGATAAATGTCTAGAAGAGAATGCTGAATATTCTGATGCCACAAAGGAGGACATGAAAAACTGGGTTGGTCAAGAAGCCTTTGAGCTGGGTTTTGAAGGATGCAGAAGAGTTTCCCAAGAAAGTGGGGAAAGCATTCCAGAAGCAGGGAACACCGTGTGTACAGGCCTGGAGGTGTGAGAGAGTGCGTCCCTCGGGGAAACTGATAGGCATTTGATTGATACTCCTGGAGCCTGGTGCCAAAGTAGAGGTGCTTCAAAGAGCTGAGGCTGAAAGGGGAAGAGGAAGCAGGTGGGGAGCACCTTAGATGCTTTGCTGAGGGTCCTCAAGGTCATAGAGGAGGGGTGGAGCATTTCTAAGAAAGAGAACCAACTGTCAGATTTAGAAAGGTTACCTGGATTTTAGCAAGGAGGACGGTCCGGATGTAGACAGGGGGATGCAGGGAGATCTGACGGAGGTTTTCATCATCTTCTAGGCAAGAAACAGAGGCCCAAGCAAAAGCATGGGAGTGAGGTTAAAGAGGAGAGGGGAAACCTTAACAATGTTAACAGATCACGATGGCTAGACTCAGTGACCGACTGGACATAGGGAGTGAAGTAGGTGTCTGGAAAAGACCACCAGGTGGACCTGGATGCCATCAATTCCAATGGAGAAGATGGGCAGGAACGGTTGGGGCAGTAAAGTGGGAAGGCGGTGGTGGGCAGCCGGCTGTGGCCCTATGTGGACATGCGTGTTCTGTTTTGCAGCTGTGACCGAAGGTCTCCAGGTGACAGTGCCCGACAAGAGGAAGGTGGCCATGCTCTTCCAGCCCGCGGTGCTTCGCTGCCACTTCTCCACCTCCTCCCATCGGCCTGCTGTCGTGCAGTGGAAGTTCAAGTCCTACTGCCAGGATCGCATGGGGGAGTCCTTGGGCATGTCTTCCCCTCGGGCCCAGTCACTCAGCAAGAGGAACCTGGAATGGGACCCCTACTTGGACTGTTTAGACAGCAGGAGGACAGTCCGAGTGGTGGCTTCCAAACAGGGCTCCACTGTTACCCTGGGAGACTTCTACAGGGGCAGAGAGATCACCATTGTTCACGGTACGGATGCCCTTGTCCGGACTCTAGGAAAAGGGAGGGAGGTCAGTTGCATTCTCCACTGACACAAGGGGACACCAGCCCCTGAGATCCCACTTTATAGGAGGTGGGAGCATGAAGAGACCTAGCAGATTGCTCTAGGGGAAAGTGGCTGGGCATCGGCGGGCGGGTGCAGCCTCCAGAGAGCACAGAGGCCTGCTGAGGACAGTGCTTAGGTCGGAGCTGAGTCAGAGTCGGTTCCAGTGAAGGAACTTCAGTCCCATGTCCTAAGCCTCGACAGCGCCTTTTTTGGCCCTTTCCCAGCCTGGGAAGAAGCAGACTTTGCTAAGAACCTCCTCCCCAGGGAGAAGGGAGGTCGCACACAAGTTGCAGAGCCAGGGGACGTGTGGCCTGAGCCCCGTGGGTTTTTGTATCAGTTCCACCCTGTCTCCTGCTCCCTAAGTTTTGGGATAAAAAAAAAGTTCCAGGAGTCTGATACA
Organism: Callospermophilus lateralis; assembly: GCF_048772815.1. Lineage (NCBI taxonomy): Eukaryota > Metazoa > Chordata > Mammalia > Rodentia > Sciuridae > Callospermophilus > Callospermophilus lateralis. The sequence goes on from NC_135317.1 coordinate 107,796,910, forward strand.
AGCTGTTTGATTATTCAAACTGTGAAGAATTCCTATTAGATCAGCTGATTTCTAGGAGTCCAGGGTTATTCTGGAACTTGTCCGTCTCTCGGGGCCTCTGCAGGCCTGGGTGGAAGCCATCCCTCCCACAGCTGGAGCGAGACGCGTCTGCACTGTCTCTGGTTATCACCTGAGGGAGGCCAGGTTTTGTTATTGTTTTGTTGGTTTTGTTTTAAATAAAGCGAACGTCTTTCAATCGCCATCCAGGCAGATTCAGAGAACACTGCGACGCCTCTCCCGTCCCCAGTTGCTCAGTGCTTTCCTTGCTGAGGACAGAGTTTGAGAACTGGGTCCTTCTTTTGTGACAGATGCAGATCTTCAAATTGGGAAGCTCATGTGGGGTGACAGTGGGCTCTATTACTGTGTCATCACCACCCCCGATGACCTGGAGGGCAAGAACGAGGACTCGGTGGAGCTGCTGGTGTTGGGTAAGTGACCACCAAGGCCCGGGTTCGCCTGGACACTGTCCCTGTGCTCACATCTCTGCCTGAGCGTGTTGCTGGCTTGCATGCAGCCTTTCTGGTTTGTGCTCAGACCAGCCTGCTTTAGACGACGCGCCTGGGACCAGCAGCTTTATGGTTGTCTTGCTTCCTAGAGGCTGCAGCCCTGGTTAGCCTCAGCCCAGTGTTTTCTCCTCTCTTCCTTTCCTCCTCCTTTCCACTTTACTTTTAACCTGGACTTCGCTGTTACTCTTTACTTGGCCCTTCATCGGTGAACTGTGGAAGCAGCGTAGACACCAAGGAGAGATAGAATTCCTTGGTGTGCGAGTGGCTCTAGTGACCTCAGGGTCCTTCCCACTCACTCCCTCTCCTGAAGACAGTCACAGACGAGGTGGCTATAAACCAGAGTCCCCCAGCAGAGTGTGCATCACACAAAGAACTGTTTGGGAGATGTCCTCGTGTTTAATTGGAAGGCGAATTCTGGAAACCTAAAGGGGTCTGAGTGACTAGGAGCACATAGATTCAATCCTCATTACCGTCAGCCTCTTTGTAACGGAAGGCGTCAGCCTCTTTGTAACGGAAGGCTCCTCCTGATTGGTGGCTCCTTCTCTGTAGAGTCAGGAATGCGCCTGTTCCAGGAACGACCTCCTGTTGACACTGAAAACTGAGTGCATGTTTTGTGTTCTATAGATGTTGGCTGAATAAGAAAATTAGAATAAAGCATACGAAACTGCCTCAAGTGTAGGAGAAGGGGTGATTGAAGACATCCACTTGAAGCAATTTTTCAGAATAAATTACATTTTTTGTAGCTTCCAAGACATCAAGTGACAGCGATTTGGAGAATGGGTAAGGGCGCCTTGTTTTAAAGGCAGTCGAGGTTGAAGATTGATTTTTACCCTTTGTGGGAACCTGAATTGCCAGAAATAAAGTGGCATCTTCTACTTAGAATGTCTAAGCATAGTTTTAATCGCATAACTTTGGCAAAATAATTGTTCTGAAGCCTTAGTGTGCATTTTACAAATTGGACTAAAGGTAACGTTGGGCACCTTGCTAGAAGGCTGACTTAATCTTGGGGCCCAAAATACAAAGCGTAACTGCTGAGACTTTTTTTTATTTCCTTTCAAAAGGAAATAAAAACCGAAAGGCTTATATTAATGTTGCAAAAGAACACAGGAGGCTGAATTTGAGATCTGCTGTGGCTCCATGAATCAGAAGGGAATAAAGAAGATTAATTTTTGCTTAATCACACGACTCTAATAGCCAAGTTTGGAGGAACAAGTGGCTCATTGAGCCTGCAATTAGCTAATTGTGAGCACAGTTATTTGACCAGGCGGCCATTTGCAGAGAAGTAATTGACTGTGAAGGAGAACGAGGCCACAGGTAAGAACCACTTGAAAACATTGGTCCCAGTTGTTCTGCACACAGGGAAACGAACTGAGGGAAAGCAGTCCTCCGAATTCCTGCTGGAGTGGGTGGGAGCATTCTTCCACATCACAGCCCACGAAGCAACTGGGGTCAAGGATGCCGTTCTCAGGGCCAACGGGACCCGCAACTGGTGGGTGAGAGCAAGGCTCAGAAGAGCATGGTCACCAATGGCAGGAGGAAAGATGAAGGGCAGAAATCAGTGCTTACACTGAACAGAATCTTGAGGGGAAACTGGAGAAGCTGCCAATCAAGGTTCATGGCCGGAAAAGCAGCCCAGCTGAGCAGACCCGGGCGAGGGCCGGAGGAGGAACCGCATGGCTCTGCGTGGCCACGTGAGAACGCTCAAGTGGGACTGATGGGTCATGGAAATGTTAGGGCAGCACGACTTAGGTTACCCCTTGAGAGGGCTGGTTGGCAATCTGTGAACATTTCCTGGGTGCATAAAGTACTGAACGCAAAATTGAGCCTGGTTGGCCTTGATACTCCTTTGTAAAAAATTTCAAAACACTGTCCCAGTTTTGAACATCCTAGTTGTTTGGTTGTTGTATCCCGCAGGCCTCTTTGATAGGTGTGTTCTTTTGAGACCAGGAGAGTGACCTCATTTCTGAGGCCAGCCACTAAGGAAATGGAAACATCAGTGGGAAGATAACAGGGGTCCATGGTTGACCAATGACCACATCCATGAGTCACTAGTTCGGTCAGTCACTGAATTTTGTGAGGAATGCTTGGAGGATTTGTTCCAGTGTAGAGGACTCAGAGTGGGGCCATGGAAGATGTCTCCACATATTTGAAGTGACGTTGTTCAGGAGGGGCTGGCAGCACACTGCCTGGCTGGGCAGAAGAAGCTGGGAGTGGAGGTTCAGGGAGGGTCAGCCTCAGGTGAGGAAGGGCCCGTCAGCACCTGGAGACATCTGTACCTGGATCGAGCATCTTGGCAGCAGTGGGCACTATGGAGAGGAAAATCCACTCAACTTAAATAGTTGTGAGCTTTATTTGCAATTCTAAACTGTTGGGTTAAGAAGTAAAAAAAACAGACGTGCTGGTAAATAAGAAGGTGACCCCAGGAAATCCTTCCTCTTTACAGAGATGGACAGGGTTTCAGAACGTAGCGGGTGATGCTCACTCACAGGGACCAGAGGGAGGATGCTGTGGCCTATGCTCGAGAGCCAGGCAGATGTGTGGCCTGGCTGACAGGTCAGGCTAGCAGGACTGGTCTCACAGGGTGTACAAAAGAAACACCTGGCAGTGGCTGGAAGGAGCAGCCACCCTGGTTCTTGGAGATGATTGCAAAACAGGGAGCAGAGAACTGATTAGATTTTGGATGCGTTAGCGATGAAAGAGACAAACTACAGAGACAAACTGGATGCAAAGTTGAGGAGAATTTAGTTTCCTGAGTATATTCCCAAAGGCGAGGCTGGAAAGCTGATGGGCAAGACCGGGAGGTGTCAGGTAGGCAACACTCAGATGTTTGAACTTTGCCGGGTGTGGTGGCGCACACCTGTAACCCCAGCGGCTCCTGAGGCAGGAGGATCCCAACAACCCAGGAGCTGTGACCAGTGAGGAGACACCAGCCACCTCCCAGGAGGCTGTCGATGTTTATGGAGTGGACACTTCATGATCAACATGCACGTGCTCAGCACTGACTCTTAAGAGGCACAAGGTGAGCACAGCTCTGGGGCCTGCCCATTCGCCACGTAAGACACAGGCCCCACAGCGCCTTCATTCTTGGCACCTAGCTAGGCAACGTGGAGAGAAGGAAGCGCAGGAACTGGTCCTGGCCTTGGAAGCACTCAGAGTCAGGGTGCTCCTGGTGCTGTGGGGGAAACCAAGGCAAGACTCACCCAGAACCAAGGTACCACTCTCAGAGCGAGACTGGAACACGAGACCAGCGGGTACTGTCCTGGACCGTCACCCTATCAGCTCTGTGGCGCACTCGGCTCTTCTGCCCATTGTTACTGGAACCTGTTACTCTGATCCTACTGAGGTCCAGGCCTGCTTTCCAAGTGTCAGCGAGACACCACCGCTGTGGTGTCCCATGGCTTCTTATGGGATGTGGCCTAAGCCCCAGTCATTCTCCTGCCTCTTAACCTACTTTTCCACTGTCCTCCTTCTCACGTAGTGGCCAGCTGTGGCTCAGCAAGGTAGAAACGTGTCCCCTGTCTGACCCATCCCTCCTCATTTCCCTTTATACATTACTCACCCAGATCCTCTGCATCCATCTCGGGAATGTTCTAGGTTGCCTGTCCTCAGTTCCCCACGGGCTCAGAAGCCCACACTTTTCACCTGTGCCATGGCAGCAGCCCCGTATCTTACTCCTCTGCTTGGACCTCTCTCTGCGGCATCACTTACCCGCCTGCTGAGCACCGTTCTGATTCTGAGACCTAACTTCACTGTTCTGTTAGGGTTTCTTCACTGGCTCTCAGAGTCTTCAGGATGAAATCCAAACCTCTTTGGTTTTTGGTACCAAGGATTGAACCCAGGGGCACTTAACCACTGAACCACATCCCCAGCCCCTTTTTAGTTTTATTTAGAAACAAAGTCTGCTGAGTTGCTTAGGGACTCACTAATTTGCTAAGGCTGGCTTTTAACTCATGATCCTCCTGCCTCAGGAGCCGCTGGGGTTACAAGTGTGCACCACCACACCTGGCAAAGTCCAAACATCTCAGTGTTACCTGTATGACACCTCATGGTCTTGCCCATCAGCTTTCCAGCCTCACCTTTGGGAATATACTCAGGAAACTAAATTCTCCTCAACTTTGCATCTAGTTTGTCTCTGTAGTTTGTCTCTTTCATCACTAATGCATCTGAAATCCAATCAGTTCTCTGCTCCCCGTTTTGCAATCATCTCCAAGAACCAGGGTGGCTGCCCCTTCCAGCCACTGTCAGGGGGACAGTTTGTTCCCTGCCCTTTCAGATTGTGCATACGTCTACCCATCGATCAGTAGAGTTGTGACTTCTTCTAAGTGAAGAACAACTTTATGAGCTGCTTTTTCTTAAGAGCCCTGGGTTGACTGGATATCCAGATAAGGATATTTTAATTCAGTGTGACCTCTGCTGATCCCAGTGTCAGCACCACTTGAAGAGATACCACTGAGCCCTCCTTACTGTAGTCACCTCTGAGCCAAGCTCGGCCTAGTCACCCGTAAGAACCAAAACTTGTTCCAGTTGTTCTTTGCAGTTCCTCAAATCCCGGTGTAAACCCATAGTAAAGTTCTGATTCTGCTTTTATTTGCTGCCTTCTTTCCCCGGTTGTGAGGAGGTCGGGACTTGCTGCCTACTCACTTCCGCCATTTCCTCCTGGCACCCCACTTGGAATTCTTTGGTTATTTAAATTATTACTAATGATATTTCCTTGGGGGCTATGCTGAAAAGCAGCTGACTTAAGCCAAAAAGGAACTCGTTGGAAGGCTGTGGGAGTTGAAGAAAGGCGGAGACTCAGTCTTGGAAGTCAGGGTAGCACTCATTGCCTCAACCACTGCCGGCTCAGGGTCATTGCTTCATCTTGGCCAGACATGGGTTAGGAGGCGCCTGGGTAGCTCCCTTCCACGTGGTGCCAGTGGTCTACACTTTCCCACTCTTTGGCTCTGCTGTGGGGACCTTTGCCCCCAGCTACAGACACACACGCACACACATACACACACGCACACACATTCTCACTCACTCACAGGAAGGGAGAGAGGAAAGTCACGTGGAACTTTTTAGGGGCCAGAACTGGGAGTTCCAGGAGTCCCACTTGCTGTCATTTTGACTGTGCCCAGGAAGAAAATAAAAGGGTTTGAACACAGTAGTTTCTGCCTTGCCAGAGATGCTCCAGGGCTATGTCACAGGAATTTGTGGGTAATGTCTTTAGGGCTCTGTAGCCAGAACAAAACAGATTTAGATGTCATTCTCTACTCTTGCATTTTCCCACTTGAGAGTCAGTCTTAGGCCAGACAGCCCAATAGGCCCACTTTGGTCAGCTGTCTGCTGCTCAGCCTTGGGAGACAGGGGCTTTGGTGAACCGTCCATCAAGACACAGACAAGAATTAATCCCCTCAAGTGAATTGGGGCACTGTTGAAAGAAAAAAGGAATAGAAGTGGGGCCCAAGAAGCAGTAAATGTTCACCAGTGGTACTACTGACATGGTGTACAGGGAGGGCCAGTCAGAGTTCACAAACTGTTCTGCGATAATCTTGTAAGAGAGGAGGACAGGCATTATTTTGCTCATTTTCCAAACAAAGAAATTAATGTCCAGGTTTTATGACATTAAAAAAAGAACTATAGATAATCAAACCCACGTGTTCTGATTCCTGGACTCATCTCCTTCCATAATACCAGGCAACCTGTGTGTGTGTGGGGGGGGTGGGTGGGGGGCGTTAAGAAGCCATAGAATGAGCTGTGTTTTAACATGTGGCTGCTGCCTGGGGCCATGGGTCAATTTCTATTTGCCCCAGGTTTGTTTCAGCCTTTTACTTTGTTTCTTGGTGAAACTGCCTACAACCATTGACCTAGGCCCTTACTTCAAAGGCATGGCTGTTCCTGTCTGGATTGAATACCTCCCCACTGAGTGTGACTCACCCCTCCTTCCACCCGGTGCAGCTGAACCATCCACAAACTGCTGTGGATGCTTCTTTCAGAGGCTTCAGAAATATCCAAAGATATGAGATTCACAGAAATGGGAGGACAACCACCGATTCAACATTAAACAGGAAAACTATGCCGAACACCCTTCAATGTCTTTTTGATGATTCAGAAGGTAAAGTCATTCTGAAGCTGGAAATGCACACACTGTTTTGGGTGTTTTGAGATGACAGTGACAGATACCTTAGAAATATTTAGACAGCCATTTGGTATCCTAGGGCCAGACCAGTCAGAGGAAGGAGGGGAGCTTCCAGAAATGTGCCACCTGAGATGAGAGGTGCAGGATCAGTGGCAAGGGCAGGCTGTTTATAACCAGACCCATGCCACCGTCTGGATAGGCATCAGATTCCTTCGGTCAGCTCCAGCTGTCAGGAAGAGGACTCACCCTTTCAGGAAGGCTCATGCAGAGAAGTTGTTATTGTAAAATTTAGAAGTAACCTGCTCTTTCTATGAGGGCCTGACCCCATCTTTCTGATGTCCCATCTGGTAGCTTGCTTTTAAGACCTCCAATCAGGAAAAGGGGGAAGGAGCCCCTGCAGAACAGGGGCTGGATGGGCATTCTTGCCTCTGTCCTCTAAGAGGACATCAGCCAGGGGATGTTTAGATTCAGGCTAAGGAGGACATTCCTAAGGGCAGGTTGCACATTGGGGAAATGCAGGATGGCTGAGGGGAACTGTAGACCCCCTTCTCTGGGGAGCTTCGACATGGAACGGGTTCTCCTGTCTGGGGTAGTGGATGAGTGAGATGGCTTCCCAGAGTCTGCTCGGTGATTTTGACTCTATTTGAAAGGTGCACAGATTTCGAGAGTTCATTCTCCTTAGAGGGTATTGCTTAGATACTGAAGCTTGGTTTTATTTTAATATTGTTTCTGTCTCAGAAAAAAAGGATACAAGCTTTTTATCAATATTTCAAACAAAACAGAAAAAAAAAGAAGAAAGCATCTCCTAAAATTTTGCTGTCTATAGTCAACTGTTACATTTTCCAGAACTGGCTTGGTTGCAAAGGAGGGAGGCTCCCCCTGCTCAGGAGAAGTCTTTGCTCAAGTAATCAGGAAGCCGGGGAGTTCCTGGCTTCAGGCATGGCTGAGTGCTAGGCTCTGAGACAGAAACAACAGTAAATAAATAAAAAATATAAATAAATAAAACCAGGCTGTGCCTCCTTCAGGGGAACTCCACATCCCCACCCCCACTGCCCCTCAGGACAGGCAGGCTTTCTCCATGAGGGCAGGACGCCTCCCCAGGTCCAGTGTCCATGGTCTCCGCCCTCCCAGCTCTCTTCCTCTTTCCCTGTGATTTCTTCGAAGTCCTGTTGTGGAGGTGCCTGTGTGCCGGGGAGGAAGCAAGCCTTAAGATCTGAAGGGATGAGGGAAAGGAGTAGCTTCCTAAAGGAAAGCAGGCAGTTGTTTCCAAATGAAGAAGCAGCGCGTGCCAGGCAGGCAAAAACACACACTGGTGCCACGTTGTGGAATGCATCACCAGTTTCTGCTCTGCTTTAGGGCCAAATGCAGCACTAATCCCAGAGGCCAGAAATAGGTATGTTCTCAGCAGGCCCCTGTGAGCAGGCAGTGACTTGGGATTGATTCTGCCCCTCGAATGTGATGCTATGGAGTTACCTTTGCACTCCTGTCTCAGAAAAAAAATGCTTATTATCAATATTTCAAACAAAACAGAAATGAACCAAAAAAGGAAAGCATCTCCTAAAATTTTGCTACCTATAGTCAACATGCTCCTATTTTTTCTTCCATCTCCTCCTGAGACTTAGAAGTACATCATGTATTACCTAGACAAGTAGTGAAGAAATGGGTGGGCATGGGTTGTTGTTGTTGTTTTTGTTGTTGTTCTTAAATCAACCTGTTCACAGTTCTGTGCCTGAAATTGTTATTGTGGTAGAATATAAACTTTTCTGCCCAATAGTGTGAAAAAGCTATTAAGAACCTAATAAGAAGCCAGTGAATTTTTGGGAGAGGTATATCTCAAGAGGTGACTGCAGGGGTGTCTGCAGGAGTGTGTTTGTATGGCTTGCAGAAATGCCCTAGCACCCACCCCTGGACTACCACTGGCTGCCTCCTTTGAAGCCTGTCTGTCACTCTCTGGAGAGTAGTTCAGGCTGTTCAGAAAGGCTACTTGTTGCCAAGCTCCCCACCCCCCTCCCTCTTTGCCTGCCCAGCCCCAAGCTGCTAACCAGGGAGATTTGCCCATTAGAAGGGCCTCAGCTCCCAGGGTTCCCATGGCAACAGCCTCCTTGGAGGTCTTTGTTGCTTGCTAAAACTTTGATCTCTGAGAGTGGCTGCTGCTGTTTCTCTGGAAGATTTACAAACAGAGGAAGAGGGGGAAAGAATTGGGGGAGAAGAAAGAAAAAGTTTACTCCTGGCAGAAGGGAGAGAAAGAATTAATTACAGAGCCACACTCTAGCCATAAATCTGGAGACGACTCCTTTGGAACGTCTTCTGATTTGGGCTGTGCCCACATTTTCATTTGTCGCCCTGTGCAGAAGATTTCAAATGGAACTGGTCCTCCTAGTAGGGCAGAGCATCCTCCTTCAGCACACACCTGTGCCTTCAAGTTCCAGGGGGGCTGAGATAAGCCCAGAGGCTCCATGAATGGAGAAACACAGTGGCTTTTCAAGCCTCTGCCCCACTGTTCCCCACCCCCTGCCGTGGCTTGCTCTGCCCTAAGCTTACCCAGGCACCTCTGTCAGTCTTGTTTTTAGAAAGAACCAGAAAAAAAAATATGTTAAAAGTCCAGAGGAGGAGGAGGAGCCAGAAACCAGGCATCATCTAGAATCTGATTCTGGTTCATGACTGTGGTTAACAGCTTTCTACTGAGAAGTGGGGGCAGGCGGTCAAGGCCTCCAAAGTCAGGACCACGCCCTTTGCTCCTTACTCTTTAGATCCCTCACCTGCGTACTCTCAAGCTTGCTTTGATATCTATTTAAATTACAATTGAAATTTAATGTGTATTTTTGCATGCTATCTCCCTAGCACAGTCCAGCACAGTGAAGATAATAAATAAGTGACATTGTCTTGTCCTTAGAAAAATTTCTCTTTGTGAAGATTAAAGTTAGAGTTTTGAAGTAGCGAACAGTGTAAGAAAAGACTACCATTGTGTTTGGATATTAAATATCTAGGCCACTGATTCTCAGAAGGGAGTAGTTTTGCCTCCCAGGAGCATTTGGTGAAGTTGGAAGACATGTTTTAATTGTCACAACTTGTAGGAAGCCAAGTCATCTAGTGGGTAGGCCAGGGAGGCTGCTGAACCTTCTGCAACACAGAGGATAGCCCTCTCCTACTCAGCAAATAATTATCTGGGCTCCAAATGTCAACAGTGCCAGGTGGTGAAAGTCTGTTTGGATACTGGACAAGGTCCACTTGAACAGCAGAGGTTTTGGAGTCAGCTTTGGACTCTAATACTGTGACCATAGACAAGTCCATATCTATGAGCCTCAGTTTCCTTGTCTCTAAAAATAAGAGAAGGGTCATAAAGACATATGGAAGACCTACTGTGAAGATTCAATGGAGCATAATAAGCACTCAGTGAAGGTTAGCGTCCTTCCCCACCCCTTCCTGTTCCCCGCCTCTCATCATCAGTGTGCCATCCCTAGTCTGAGAGAGCCATCTTTAGGGAAATCTACATTGAGGAACTCCTGCTAAAGAGCAGATTTTCTTCCAGGGTGTTCCATAGACAGAGGCTTTAATGGGCCGTCTGTGAATTGGGAATCCTATTACTAACAGGTCCACATTTTCTCAGTGACATCTCCCTGTGCTTTGCCAGTGGTGGACCTAATCAGCCCTGTGGAAATCTTCCTGCTCGTGGATTGGCGTGCCTTCTGTCCCAGCTTGCTGGATTTTGGTTACTATTGGAAGCCCCCATTTTCTCAGTGGACGGCCCTTAGTTAATTACAGTGTTTTCTGCCTGAGCTAAATACAAGGATTAGGGGCCGGGCCAGTCCATGAAGCCTGGAGGAGTTTGGAGAAGACCTAGGACTTGGATTAGGATCTAGGTGGGCCTGCGAAGACTTATGCCTTTGGAATTTATCCTTCAAACTAGGATGCCCTGGAGAGTAAAAGCGGAGGGGAAGTTTTAAATAATTCGTGGCAAGACCACAGGCGTATACTGAGATTGTCCAGGCAAACTGGTATGATGGCGCCTTTAGAGGATGGCCACCTCCTGGAGTCTCCCGCCAACGGAAAAGAAGAGGCAGAGGACCTGAGGTCCCATTCTTGTCCGCGGGTCCGGCCTAACCCCTGCTGCTAGGTGGCCTGTTATTCCTGGAGACCAGCGGCGTCCGCTCGCACAAGCCCGGGGGCCCAGGGAGAGGTGATCTGACATAACGGTATTTCCAGAAAAAACGCTCCCGAGGCTTCTGAGGGCGGCCCCGCCTCGCGCGGGCGGAAGGCCAGAGGCCCGGGGCTCGCTGCCTGCGTTCGCGCTCCGCCGGCTGCGGCCGCGCGGGGCGGACCCGGCTGTCAATCAGCGCGCATTCCCGGGTCGTTGCCTGGCGACTGGGCGGCCGCTGCAGGGTCAGCCGCGAGCTCTTTGTGGTCGCGAGGCCGCGCGGGGGCGGGACAGGGAGCCCGGGTGAGTGGCACCTCGAAATCGGCTGCGCCGGGGACACCCCCCCCCCCCGCTCCAGACAGTGGGTCCCTTTTCCTCCCCCGCCAGCTGCGCTATTCAGGGGTCGCGTTCACACGAGCGGCGCCTCCGACTGGCTGAATCGCCTCTCCAGGGAGGGCTCTGGGACAGGCTCTCGTCCACGCCCCTCCAGCGCCCCTCCAGCGAGGGCGCCCGGCCCCCGGCCGCGGGCCTGCGTGCCCCTCCGCGTGGGGCCGGACCCCGGGGGCCCTTTTGGGTTAGGGAAAGTAGCCATCCTGCCCTGCCTTATGGGTGCGTTTGTGCTGGTCAGTGAGTGCGAAGACACACAGGCCCAAGAAACTCGACGCCCTGCTTCCGTGCCTTCCCACCTTCTTCCACTTCGTTTTTGAGTCAGGTCTGCCTTCTGCACTGCATCTCGGGCCAAGGAGAGCGTGGTCTGTTACTAATACTGTGCATCTGTGCACTCTGCCCGGAAAGGCTGCATCGCCATAGTGCTTGGCAAAGGCAGAGTACTCGCAATCGTTTTTACCCTTGTTTATGACTTTGTAGCAGCGCGGTGAATGCCTTTTAATTAGATCATACTGTGTTCTGATGTATTCAGTCATCATTTTCCAGTCGCAGCTTGAAAAGGTGTTGAGAATTTCAACAATCTCCAACATTTTCTACATCCAGAAATTATACTTTAATTATATAAGTAGAGCAATAATGTCACAAACACAAATTTCACAGTCACTCCCTGCAAATACTACACTAGAAAACGTCGCTGCACATTTCTAGAAGAAAGATAAGCAGAAGCTGGGGACAGTGAGATATTGGAGAAGGAACAGTGGATGGGATCCTCAGACCTGGGTTCTGTTGTCGGTTGGTCCTCAGCCAACTCTGCGGCTTGGGGTGAGATTCTAAACCTCTCCCAACTTCCTGAAAACATGGAGTGGGTATGGACCAGACCTCTGTGATCCTTCCTGGCCCTAAAATCTGATTCTAAAATTCTGTGTGAATAGAAGAAGTTAGCTCCTTAAGCTAAACTTATAATCACTGCCAAAAAGCCGGAAGCATTTATTAACAGTTAATTGCAGATGGTTCAATACTAGTCATTTTATGGAGAGAATTCACTGTCAGAATTATTCTCTTTTAAGATTATAATTTAAAGTGAACTAAAATATACAAGACACAAAAAGAAAAAGTAAACACAAGAAATGCTTAAATACACAGTTTATAAATACATATATAAGAGAAAAGAGGCTATATCCACATTTGTTTATTTATAGCTTATTCCCATAAACCATATTTATTGAATTTATGGTTGCCATGGGAATATAGAATAAAACCGAGGATGTGTGTGCCCCTGGGAAATTTCCAATCTATTTGGGATTTTGAATAGCCATGGAAACAACACGTGAAGCATAGCCATAGAAACATCTTCACACTTAAAAGGGCCAGAGAAAGGCATCTGCTCCCCCTCAGAGACACAGGAGAGAGACATTTTGGAGGCCTAGGAGCTGAGAGAAGAGGGGGTGGATACAGTGCATCCCTGAAGATAGATCCAGAGGAAAGCTTGGGAGTGGATGAAGCTGAGAAGTGTGTTGAACAGAAAGGAGAAGAAGGGGAGGCACGGCCCGGAGGAGGGGCGCTCCTCATCATCCTCATGTTCTGAAACGGGGGGCTCCCTAGTAGTGTGTATTGGCCAACCCTAGGCGGTCCTGAAGTTAAAACTCTCAGAGAAACAAATGGACGCGACGTGCTGTAGGTATCTGAGGGTGGAGAAGATGTGCTTATCCCACTTTTTCATGAGTTCCAATGCATCAACAGCTTGTCTGCTATCGTCAAGTGACTGAAGAGCCAGGCCTAGGTTCTAAAAACAAGTTTGTACCAAATCCAGAACTTCTGCACTGTCCATTGCATTTTGAAGGCTTGAACCAAAAACCAGAACTTGGATTGAAGTATTAAGAGTAAAGAAAAGAAAGATCTTTTTATCTAAAATCTGTATGCATGTCGTATCTCTGTAGTGACTTCCTTAGAAATGCCCTACCCTGGTGGTCCTCAAATCTCAGGATGAGGGTTGCGCTGATTCCATTCTCTTAGATGGCAAATAGTATTTGTATGGTCCAGTGTGTGGATGATGCTCCTGGCATCAGGCCTTGACTCTGGGGGTGCTGAATGTTCTGCAGTGCATAGAGAGTGTGGAATGAATGAACTGATGAGTGAGTGGTCGCTTCAGATTTTTAATTAAGAGCCTACTCCCACCTGGAATGGAGAGAGGGGACTGTGAGCAGCGAGTCAGAGCCTAGCCAGGAGCCAGTCTGCCAAACAGTGGGGATTTGCTACTGATAAGTGGCGGAGGTGCCTTCTCGCGCTGGGCTGCTGGGGATGCTTGGCTTAGGGTAAGTCCCTGTCCTGAAGGGTTTCCTCCCTGCCCCTGGAGGCACAGGTAAGGGGACCATGGCAACTGAGAGGTAAGTGCCATAAGGAATGCACGACAGTGGTCCCAGTGGTCCCAGTGGTCCCAGGGAGCGTGGAGGGGAAGCAGCTCTTCTCAATGCAGCTTTCTTACCGAGTCCGTCAGGACACATTTCAGACGTGATAAATGCTTACCTTAGTGAAGAATTAGGTAAATTCCGCCTTAAGGGGCCTGGCCTTCTAAGACATGAGTGTTAGAGGATTGGAGGAAATATCTCCAGGACACGGTCATTGTGAAAGGTGCGGAGAGAACACTCTGAATAGAGGAGTAGGAAGCTAGGCAAGGACTGAGTCTCTGGGAAAGGCCTGGGACCAGATGGAACATGATATTGAAGAGGCAGAGAAAGGCAGATTTTGGTGAGTTTTGTGACACAAAGGCAGGTAACTAAAACCAAGTTCTGCTCATGCTTTTGGAGGCTGTGTGGGCTGGGCTACACTGAGACTCTTAAGCATCCCAAGGGGCCATGTCCTGGTCCTGTTTCTGTCTGCACCTGGTAGAGTAAACACTTCTGTGTTGAATGAATGAGTGAGTGAATGGGTTGGAGACCTCACAGAGCGATCTGTTTCCTGGGAACGTGTCCAGACACTTCAGTTGGGGATGACTTCAAAATGGCAGAGGCAGAAAACAGCTGGAGTAGCAGCTATATAGATAAGATATTAGGTGTTTTGTTGGCAGTGCCTGCTTCTACTGTGAGCATTCACCCCACAGTACCTTGCCATGCCTGGCGGTGGACTCTGTGACAGTACGGCCTGAACCTGGCACTGGTATGTGCTTGCCAGGCCATTAGCAGATCTCATTCATTGTGGGTATTCATGTGGAAATTTCTTTCAAGTAATGGATTTTGCAAGGTTTGGAGAAAACTGTTTGAGTGCTTACATGAAAACTGTATTTTCCGTGGATAGTTTGAGCTTTGGTTTGAAAAGAGTAAATGTGGCCTTCTATCTGCAGGGTGTGCTTTCCAGCATTTCCTCAGTCTTTAAAGTGACTTGTAATTGCCACTCCTGAGTGAAGCCCTGGAAGAATAATGGTGGTTTACGGGAGTTGGGAGAGTGCTGCTGAAGCCTGGAATGTGTTCACCGCAGCCATTTGGATGCCGGAGGAGTAGACTTCCCTCGCACACAAACAAGGAGAGGGAGAAGAGAACGGTCGCATTGCTGAGGGTCTGTCAGGGGCAGAGTCGAAAGCAAATTGATGATTAGAAATATAGGACTCCAGCACAAACCCGAGTTTCAAAAGTCTTTCACTCCAGGGCCAGGGTGTGGCTCAGTGGTAGAGTGCTTGCCTGGAATGTGTGAGGCCCTGGGTTCAGTCCTCAGCACCACGTAAAAAGAAATAAATAAAATAAAGGTATCGTGTCCATCTACAACTAAATATGTATATATTTAAAAAGTCTCTCACTCCAGTAAACTGTAAGTCATGGTGGAAAAGCCAGAGCTTTGCTCTCACTCTGCTGTGGATACAGTGATGGCGTCTGCTCTACCCAGCTCCCCGTGTTCTGGACTCAAAACACTGAATGTCACCCCCTTCACTGAAGAGTCTGTCGCCACCCCACCCCAGGGCCAGTGGTACTCAAGAGCTCTGTGGGAGGTCTCCACCTTCTGAGGGGCCGGTGTGGACTGTGGCTTCAGGAAGCTGCTGGATGTAGGTCTTCCTGGAGCCACAGCCTTTGTGGATTCCTGTCCATACTTCTGATATACTCTCTCCTTGTTTTAATTTTTTCTATTAAAAGAAGTAAAGCAGCCTAGAATAACAACAGAGGGCCTGCTCATTGTTCTCCGGGATGCCCTTTCTAGCGCCGCAAAATTAGAAAGACTAACAATTTGGTGTGTCATGCTGTTATTTGAAGTTTTAATTTGGCCCTAAGGGCCTAGAGCTTACATTTTTGTCATTCTGTGTGTGGGAGCAATGTTAGAACACCATTAAGGTGATCCAAAGGGCCTCTGGGGAAACCTGGCTTTTGGCTTTCCCACTGGGAGCCTTCGGAGGCAGGTTCATGGTCTCTGGGCTCTGTACCTACAGGCATATCCCCTTTGACTTGTCTACCATTTAAAAAAATTTGTTTGTTAATCGCCCAACACTTGAAAATCATGACATTTTACATAGAATCTAGGGAATCTTGAATAATGGGTTTGCCTCCACTCTTAGGACAACTTCCCGGGGGGCAACACATGTCCACTGGTAAGACCCTGCTCTTCTCTACACCCATGTCCCCTCCCGGTGTCACATCCGGCAGCCGTACCCATTTAATTTGCATTACCTGCTGGTCCCTATACACATTTCAGTTTGCCACTCAATCACTGAGTATTGGATTTGAGAATCAAAAATTATTTAGATAGGGTGAGCACATCATCAACTGCCCAACTAGAATTCTCTGAGTAAACAGGGGTGTTGTTAAGAATTAACCATGGTCATAGGCATAAACCAGGACGGTCCCAACAAACCCAGACATGTAGTCTCCCCATTTTCACACCACTGCATTCAACTCCTTCTTACGAAGGAGGAAACTGAGACCTAGAAAGGGGATGTAATTTGCCTATAGTAGGCACTGAATCAACTCATGACCTATCTGCCCTAACTATCCTGACTCCCATCCACTGCTTTTCCTAACATAACAGGTTGAATCTAATCCATATCATCCTGGAATGTAGGGGTGAATAATCACCACGTAACTAATGTCCCGTGAGAGCTGCAAGGGAAGCTGCTGTGACTCTGATTAATGGTTTGGACCACAGAAGCTGCAGAGATCTCGAAGCACTAATAAGCTGGACAATGGGAGATCCACTCGGACATACCAATTGTCCAGGCAGGGAAAA
This sequence comes from Callospermophilus lateralis, assembly GCF_048772815.1. Lineage (NCBI taxonomy): Eukaryota > Metazoa > Chordata > Mammalia > Rodentia > Sciuridae > Callospermophilus > Callospermophilus lateralis. The sequence goes on from NC_135317.1 coordinate 107,813,297, forward strand.
AAAAAAAACATAGCAAATGTTCCCACTAAGTCAGTCTGTGGTGACTGACCTGCTGACCAGTGCTGCCTCTACATTCCTTGATTGGCTAGGCTGGACAGTGAGTGTGAATTGTGTCTGCAAGAGCCATCCAAGATCCCAAATTCCCAAGTCTTTGACCAACCGCCTACGGCCTCACTGAGTCTGCAAGATATACCCGCAGAGAACACTCCAGATGAGACCAGTGCCCACTGTTCATCACTTGCTCAGACTTGGGTCCCAGACCTGTCTGGTCTCCTGCTGTGGGAACTGTGTGGGCCTTGGGGCGCTTCTTTGTGTTTTGCAAAGGCTGCAGTGAAAGGCTGGCCAGGAAGTCTCCTTTAGGGTGCTTCCCCAGGGCTCTGCTTGGCTCCTGCTTGTCCTCCTCAGGGACCCTGCGAGGGAGCGGCAGCGCCATCTCACAGGTCAGCTGTGTGAGCTGGAGGACAGAAAGAAGGACGCTCCTGTTGCTAAGGCCTAATGCTGTTCCCTTGGAGTAAAAGTCTCACTTTCCCTGCGTGGGTGGGCAGCAGGCATGACCCGGATGCATACTGCCACCTTTGCCTCCCTTCGTTGAGGCCAGCTGAGGAAAGGCCAAGTGAGCAAGGTCCTCTGCTGCCCGCTCTCTGACATTGTGTCCTGGCTACCACATCCCCCTGGCGTGCTGGAGGTGCCCTTTCTTCTTTGCCCCTGGTCAGAACTTCTTTTTTGGGGAGTGTCTTCTAGAAGTGGGGACTAGTGACCAGCTGTGACTTTCAGACTCAAAATATAAGCCCCCCACACAGCAGCCTTTTCTCTAAAGCACTCAAGAGACTGACAGGAAAGAGTTGTTTTCTAAGTGAGCCAAAACCACAGGCATGGATTTTATTTTTGTATGGAAATAGGACTGTGAATGAGTGTAAGAAAATGTAGGTTGTGGATTTCCATTGCTGTTTTTTGACCTGGACGGTTAGCAGGTCCTTCTACCTCCTGGTGCACCTGGTGACGTGAGAAGCCAGGCTCGTGTTGACTCTCGGTCTCAAGCACACCAGCATTTAAGGCATCTCTGCCTGTGCCGTGGTCCAGATCACGGGTGAGCCTCACAGCAGGAAAGCCATTGATGACAGAAGCTGCCAGGATACAGGTCCCAGAGCTCTGCTGTCCAGTAGCTACATGTGGTCACAGAATTCTTGAAATGATGATTTGTTGTTGATACTAGTATAAGTTTAAAAAAAATGTTTGAATTAATTCACTCTTACACTTTAAATATAATGGTGTGTGTTGGTGGCTGCACCTCCAGTGCATGGTGCTGTTCTAGAGATGGATGTCATGCCCCTCGGTGAAACAGAATTCAGTTGGATGGTCAGGTGGCACAGTGACCTTCCCCATCACAACTCGGAGAGGAGAGAGGTTTGCTAGTTGTGTCCTGATGCAGAACATCAGTGGATTAGCAAGGTTTCAGCGTGGGGGTATCTAACAGGCCTCTTCATTTACCTTTATGGGAATCTGGTGAAGGCATCAGAATCGCTTTCTAAAGGTCAGGCTGGTTTTAAAAAGGACTGAGCTCTCTCTCGCCCCTTCCAGCATCTTGTTTTCCGCACGGCTCTTGCCTTCCAGAGCCCCTGTGGGGCACCTGTTCTGACACCAGCCGTTGAGCCTCCATGCCATATCACGCAGAAGGCCCTGGGGTACCTAACGCCAGCTGTGGGTACCATATGGAAAAGCCACACCATCTACATATGCACAGAGGGTTTCCAGCCAGGAGAGGAGAGGAGTGTGTAGCTGATCTAGCTTTATCTTTTCCTTGCCTTTGAAAATTTTAATCATTGAAACATCTTTAGGCCATAAATAGAATCATGTAGCAAGATAATCCTGAGTTAAAACCAAATATGTACTTCTGTTTTTGTATGGATGTAGGACTGTATGGATGTATGAAAATGCAGACTGATGCAGATGGCTTGACTTAGCGGGAGGATGGGCGGGGAGTGAGAGCAGGGGGCATGGAGGCTGCTCAAGCAGAATCTTTCCTCTGTCTCCGCTTCCACCTCGCCTAGGGCAGGCTTCACTTAGATGACTGCCCAAGGCTGGGGAGGAGGTCGTCCTGTTGCCCAGCCGTGGTGACGTGCCTCTGGGACCACAGAGTCGCAGACGGGTGGCCCGCGTGGGGATGGTAGGGGGCCAGGTTCCAGGCTGCATTTCCCTCTGGAGTAACCGCTTTCCTCCTTCTTTTCTTTCCACTCTTCTAGGCAGGACAGGGCTGCTTGCTGATCTCTTACCCAGTTTTGCTGTGGAGATTATGCCAGGTATTCAGTCATTTAACTCTTTATTTGCCTGATTTGCTGTCACTCCATCTGTCTTGCTTCTGCATTAGTCACTAATGACTTATTTAATTATTTTCATATTTGTCTGTGTATGTCTGTGAGCTAAGCCCATTAGAAGAGCCTTTCTGTTCCTCGTCCCTGAGATAATAACAATTAAAGATTGGCTGAGGTGGGGACCCAGGCCCTGCGCGTCAGGCACACAGTATCTTTGACAATCTCCATGCCTGCCTCAGTGTTCCAGCTGTGCCCCGACAGCTGTGTCCTCCCCACACGCATTCCTCGTCTGATCCCTCATTCCCTGCGATGCGTTCACGCGTTCATTATGATATAATCCTGTTCCTCTGAACTGCCTTTTGTAACATTTTCAAAGATCTCTTCAAACCTCAGGAGAGCTATCCACTCCTCCTGCCTTAAAAACAGCCATCCACAGACCTGCATTTCCTGGTGTACGATTTCGTGGGATCAAGGACCCCTTGCCTCCCCAGAGGCTCAGGGCCACCTGCCCAGCACACTGATGTAGCTCAGTGCCCCGGCCTCCACCAGCCAGCACCAGTTTGGGGCAGCACTGTGTCTCATGGTTGATGGAGGCTCAGAGACGCAAGGGAAGTGTGGTGAGGAGGCACCCAAATCAAGGGGCAGGAAAAGGTGGGGTTCAGTCTTGTTTTGGAGAGTTTCTGCCATAATTTTAAGAGTTTCCTAATAACAACAGAGAGGTACAAGTTTCAAGAAACATCTGAAACCTTCCCAGTGGACTTTACTAATTATTCTTCCATGAATTCTTCTGTCCTTTCCCACCAGGCATTCTTCTTATTGATGTGGTTCCAAGGACACCAAGAGATATCTCTCTGTAATCCCCCTTGTCCAAAGTTCCTGCAGTTTGAAAGCATTTGTACACACACACACACACACACACACACACACACACAGCTACATTGCTGGGTTTCAAACTAGACGTTATGTAACTGGGAATTACTCTCTTTTTCATATCTGAAAAAGGCATTTCCTATCCACCTGAATTTCCCTTCCTCTGATTCCTAAAATCCTTTCACGGTGATACTCTTTTGTTCCTCCAACATAACCTGCCAGTCCTTTGTCTTTAACTGCCTGACCCAAGAGTGGCCCCTCCACTCAGCCCATCCAAACCCTGGCTCATGTCTACCTCGGGTTCCATTGTGCTGTGACGTTAGTGCTAAGGCCAAGGCCTCCTGCTGTCTAGTGTGTGCAGCAGGAATACCCCCAGATCTGCAAGCCAGGGGAGAGGGGGGCCTGGGTGATCTGAATGGGGAGGCGAGGAGGGACCTCCAGGAGGTACAGGATGTTTGCTTTCTCTCTGAGGAAATAATGTTCTAACTAAAGTCAGATGACTTTGCCATTATCATAAGGCCCCCACACTTCATAGTTTCAGTCTCCCAACTACATGTCCATTGAAGGACTATTTAGTAATTGAAATTTAAGAAAAAATGTGTACTGAGGCTCACTGTAAAGGGATTTTGGTGAGAAAGCTCTCAACTGAAACCAATTGCTTTAGTCTTTTGGCTTTGAAGGGAGAGATGGCTCCTTCAGTCCGTCCAGGCCCAGGGAGAATCAGTCCCATTGCCAGGTCCCATCGCATGCTACTGAGTCAAGTCACATAGGGCCGCAGTCATTTTTATCAAAGCCAAGTAGAATCTACTTCCTTTCTCTCCATCTTTGAGATGGCAGATAAAAATGGGATTCACGCTCGGCCTGTGCCAAGCCGTGAGAAGCAGGAGTCAAACGCTGCAGGCCTCCACGTCAGCCTTGCGCCTCGCCAGACCCCGAGAGCCTGAGCCCTGGCCGTGCTGGCTGACCGGCTTGAGGGTGATCACACCAGGCCCATTCTCGGGAATGGGGACAGTGCCTTCTCTGCTGGACGCTGTCCAGCCATAAGCAAGAGGAGTGGATCTCAGCCCTGGTGTGGAGTACAGGAAGGGTGTTCTAGGGCAGTCTGCAGGGAGAGCAGATGAGTGTGCCCAGGCCCTGGACCACCTGAAGATGGTCTACTCAGAGGCCATGTGGACTGTTTTCAGGGCCTATATTTTAGAGACAAGATTAACTTGACCATAAAAGGAATTGACAGAGCCCTCCACCTCCCAGCCCAGCAGCGTGGCTCCCCTCCCCGGCCAGGACTCCTTCTGTGCTTGTCCTGTCCCTATTCTGACGCTGTGGTCAGTTTGGCAAACCCTTTCCCCAGTAACAGGCCTGACTCCTCAGCCCCACGGCTTTGCGGCTTTGCGCTGCAAGCCCAGCGTGACACTGGCGCTCACTGCAGGGTTCCTGTTGAGTGGGGCTCTGTTCCCTGTCAGTCCCTCCCCCTGACCTCCCTTCACAGGGACACCCCTTTTGGTGTGCCCCGTCCTGAAGGTGGGCTACCTTGAGTGTGGGTTTCTCTGTGCGTCCTTCCAGAGTGGGTGTTTGTGGGCCTCGTGATCCTGGGAGTCTTCCTCTTCTTCGTCCTGGTGGGGATCTGCTGGTGCCAATGCTGTCCCCATAGCTGCTGCTGCTACGTCCGCTGCCCGTGCTGCCCAGACTCCTGCTGCTGCCCTCAGGCCTGTGAGTAAAGAGCCAGGGGAGGTGTGGAAGAAATGTCCCCTCTCCATCTGATGGCTGTGCCCCGAGTCCTCCTCCACCTCCTTTCCTTCCACCCAGACCCCGTCTTCTGCCGGAACCCATCCTCAGGGTTGCCACTGTCTGCCTGCTCACCCCCTGCCTGCATGCCTCCATGTTTCCATCCACACCTTCACCCATGCATCAGGAGCCCATGGGCAGTACTGATGGAGAAAGGGCAGGTGCAGGATGGCCATGTCAAGGGATAGGCTTTGCCCCTCCTCAGGGCATTCAAACCAGAGGAAACTTTCCTCATTCTCCTCCCATGCAGAGAACCTCCTCTTTTTAAAAGTGGATGTGCGAACTGTGGCCTTTGGGCACCACCCGGCAGCCACTGAGGAATTTCCCTTACTCCCATGATGAACAGGCCCCAACAGGACTGGTCCTCCTGTAGGGATTGATTGTACCTTACTAGCCAAGCCCACATAGGCACTGAGTTTGGCATCCCTACCACAAACCAGACACCTCCTGGAAGAGAGAGGCACACTGTGCACCTTCAGTATCTTTAGGGATAGCAGTGACACTGTGCACCTTCAGTGTCTTTAGGGATAGCAGTGTTGGGGGGCCTCAGGTCATTTGCTTAGCTTTGAGAGTCATCCAGCAAGGGTCACAGGGTCACGTGGCAGCCCGTGGCCTCTTCACCTCTCCAGAAGAGGTTCCCAGCTCCTGGAAGCAGCCCTGTGCTGGGCCTCCTCCAGAGGGCTGAGCGGTCTGCTGCTCTGACAGCTCCCGGAACCGCATTAGCCCCAGATGCCAGGTTCAGCACGGTGATTCCTGCAGCTGCTCGCAGTGTCACTTTTCACTGGAGCTGAAGTGGTCGGACGGAGGGAGAGTGTCCCTTCTGAATCCGCTCAGCGAGAGCGTCCTCGGGGCTTCCTGGTGTGAGGGCTGTGGAGGGTGGGACCACGTAATCTCTCTTGCTCTTCGTCTCCTCCACAGTGTATGAAGCAGGGAAAGCGGCCAAGGCCGGGTACCCTCCCTCTGTCTCCGGTGTCCCTGGCCCTTTCTCCATCCCCTCTGTCCCTTTGGGAGGAACCCCCTCATCTGGCATGCTGATGGACAAGCCGCATCCACCTCCCTTGGCACCCAGTGACTCCACAGGAGGAAACCACAGTGGTAATTGTAGTTCCAGACCGCCCTGCCCCGCCTTGTCCCTGGCCCCGCCCAGCTCCTTGCTGATAAGCACAGTCTGTTCAGTGGTGCATCTTGGGGAAAGTTATCTGCTTTCCAAAAGTGGGGTCCTTCTGGTCATGTGAGGTGTCTTTTGGAGTGCATCTTGGGCTTTCCCAGGCTGGAGGACCTGCTGACCCTGCTTCCTTCCTAAGCACCCCAGTAAGGAGGGCCGGAGAGCTGGGGCACACCTCGAACCTTGTTCAATGTTATTCCGGCCCCGCCTGGTGTTAAGGACCGTCTGAGGCACGTGGAGGGACATGCCGTGTGCAGGATGCAGCTTCTCTAAAGGCAGCATGGTCTTGTCAGGGACAGAGGGTGGGCCCTGATTGTGACAATCAGAGGCTGGTGTTACTTAGACGTCAGAGATGAAGGAGCTGGAGTGGTTACAGAGCCTGCAGGGGGAGGCTGGGTTTGGGCTGAGCCCGGAAGTAAGAGGGGTGCTGAGCAGGAAGGCCAGCGTGGTGAGACCCCAGGGCTGGGGGGACCCCTGTGAGTGCTGGGCGGCCTGGGAGAGGTGGAAGGGCATGTGGACCGGACTGAGGGGCCTCCCTCGCAGCTCTTCCACAGGGCCGGGCTGGTACGTGAGTTAGCAGGAGCGCTGCAAGCAGAGGGTGACAGGGGACAAGCCAGTGGGAAGGGGGAGAGAGAGGGGCCAGAGACCACGCGCCAAGGCCTGGCTGAAGTGGTTGGTGCATCCGGTGAGCATCTGGCTTCTGATGGAAAACAGCGGGATCGAACAGCCAGAGGAGCCTGAGCGGAGTTTGAAAGAAGTGATAAGATGTTGGAGAAAGAGGGAAGGGGGCCTCAGGATGGTACCCCAAGGTGTTCAGTGTTGCAGATCATAGCTGAGATGCTGTAACTGGTTGGGAGACTGGACTTGGGTGAGGATTAGCTCCTTCTGGGGCTTGGAGGTAGGTGGGGAGGGGGAGGGGGAGAGGAGGGTGGCGGAACAAAGAGTGTTAAAATTCAGTTTCCTGGAGGCATCTGGACAGGATTACAGGGTAGAGGAGGTTAAACTTTTGTGTCTGGAGACTTAGGCGGTGATTTTTAAATTCCTAGATGCGATGAGCCGCTGGGGTTGGTGAATCAGACATTTCATGCGGGAGGCTTCTAAGCTGCCTCCAGGGGAGCCGGGAGGGTGCAGCCCACTTGGTGAACTGCCACCGCCCGACTGGAAGGAGTTGGTCTTTGTGCTTTTCTCTCCCTGGAACTGTTAGTAGAATCCTGACGTCTGAGACTGGGAATGAGTCATAGACTGAGAGGTAAAAGTTAATGATCAAGGACACAGAGAATCAGAGAGATAAAGACCGGGCAGTGCGTGTCCCCAAGGGTGGGGTGGGCAAAAGGGACATTGAGGGGACCCGTCCCACGCTTTTTATTTGCTGCTTTCTGGTCCCCCTAATTTCTTTCCCTTTCTTCCCACCGGAACCTTGCCCCTTCTTCCTACTCAGTGGGTCACCACAGTGATTGCTACTCAGCGAGGCAGATGGTCCTGTCTCCCGGCTTCAGCCTTTCCTGAGCTCCTGGTCATTGCGGTTTAGTCATTTGGTCCCATCCTGCCACATTAACTGCAATTAGAAGTGGCTTTAAAAATAGAAAACTGAATTATTCCACATAACAGGAAATCTAAAACCTGGTGGCTCCAGGTTTGGCTAGTGGACAGGCTTTGTCCACCTAGTGGACAGTTTGGCAGCATCCTTGAAAGAAGTAGCTCTTTGCATCTCAGTCCTCTCATCCCGAGCACCCGCTCTGGCCTGCTCGGCTGGCAGCCCTCATGATC